>NC_090850.1:8712500-9012500 GCF_024217435.2 Syngnathus scovelli | reverse complement strand
AGCGAAGATGCAAAAATGAGTTTGGTCAATTCCTGTCCCTCTAAGGTCTTGTGGTCAATTGATTCAATGACAATTTTATATTGCCAGAAATACAGGGATCATTTAATCATGATGGATCTTTGGCTGTCAGTGGCTGCAGTATGTCAGATTCTTCTACACGTATGCTGCTTCAGATTGATGGATGACCTTTAACTGTTGAGGGACACCTTCCAGAATATTTTTTAATATCTTTTGTGCTATGGTCTTGTAGATTTTAGTCTGCATGTTGAAGAACGGTAACAGCACTTTTTGTTTAAGCGCAAAAATGATGGTTACTGATGAATGAAAATCACAATAATGATTTTACGCAGTCCATTCATGTCTTGTGAGGGTAGAATGTAGGATGTTCTTGAACCCTAAGTGAATGATGTGCTGTGACAGTGACCATCTAATTGGTCTCAGGCGTACTATTAAAGCTGAATACATTAAATGATATCCCTGACACATCGTTAAACTCTTATTTTTCTCACAGAGATATTAAAATGAGTCATTTTATTTGACTGATAGCATGCCGTGATACCTCATAAAAACAATTCCATTTTTTTGTTAGTTTTTTCATCAGTGCCTGCATACGTGCTTCAGATCAAAGGCTGAGAAGGGTGAATTGATCCAATTGGTTCTTGCTCACAGGCTGACGGGAAAGTGAAAAGAGAATGGCGATAGTCCATCAACAGCAACACGAGTCTGAATGACATTAGTCTGAAAGCGGGGAGGGGAGAGATGGAGTGAAGGGGGGGGATCTGTTGCTCAGCCATGCTTTGACCTTCAACAGCCCTTCAACAGACAATAACAATGTGATTGCCTTGCTTCACTCTGAATCTTCATGCACCTATATCAGATCCATTTCATGCTGAGTTTCTCCTTTTGAAACTGTACAACATGCAAAATAATGAACAATGTAATTCACAATTTTAAATCTGCAGGTTAATCAACAACTTTTATGTATTTATTTATTTATTTAGGCGGCTCGGTGGCGCACTGGGTAGCACGTCCGCCTCACAGTTAGGAGGGTGCGGGTTCGATTCCACCTCCAGCCCTCCCTGTGCGGAGTTTGCATGTTCTCCCCGAGCCCGCGAGGGTTTTCTCCGGGCACTCCGGTTTCCTCCCACATCCCAAAAACATGCTTGGTAGGCTGATTGATCACTCCAAATTGTCCCTAGGTGTGAGTGCGAGTGCGAATGGTTGTTTGTCTCTGTGTGCCCTGCGATTGGCTGGCAACCGGTTCAGGGTGTCCCCCGCCTACTGCCCGATGACGGCTGGGATAGGCTCCAGCACGCCCGCGACCCCCGTGGGGACTAAGCGGTTCAGAAAATGGATGGATTTATTTATTTGACAATGAAGTGACAAACCAAGAATACTGTACAGTTAAATGGCATAATAGAGGCGTAAACCTCCTCCCCCCCAAAAAAATAATAGAAACGTCGAACTCTACTTTGCGGATTTTACTTATTACAGGCATGTTTTGCCCTCGCAATAATCCAATGAACACTATATATACCCTTTCCAACTTTGACTACTAATGAATGTGTGAAAACATTGATACACAACATACAACAACAAAAATAAATTAAAACTTACCCTTTCAACATTTAGACCAAAGGAAAAAAAATGAACAATTTGGCCACCTGTAAATTGTTTGGATGAATAAATTTTGCTTTTGTTCTTGGAAAAGTAGGACTTCATTCAATTACGGCCCTTTGGTTCACCCCCTCCCCCTTTATTTTGGGATTTATAAGATTATACAACACAATCACATCGGCGATTTGAGTTGACCCAAAGGTGAGGCAGGGAGGGGCACATTTTATATAATAATTTATTGCAATTTATTTTGTGAACAACTACAGCTTGCGGGCCACTGGAGGGATCTAAATTCGGGAACCAATATTCTTTCTAGCATACATTTCTGCCAAACCAACCAATAAAATAGTCATCATGCGTTCATTTGCCGTTCCAAAAATAACCTTTATCTTTGACACATTCACCTGCCAGAATAATAACCCTTTACAGATATTAATAGATAAAATAATTGCTTGGGATTTCTGTATTCATTTTTTCTTACATATGGAAGCATAGGAATGTATGCACGCAGGGAATTAACGGGTGGATGACGAGCATTCAAATCACCATTTGAACAGGGTTACCAGTATTATGCATAATGAATTATTCAAGACATGAGTGCAACTTATAAGGGATAGTTATGATAATTGAATAAAGGTGACGGACCTTCAATGAGATTGTATCTGATATGAGGGGAGGAACAAATATCTTTTTTAGTGCAGCTCACATAAATGAATGAATGGCATTGGCGCAAAATGGTCATGACTTTTCTGCTTCATGCACATAAAGCAGGCGTACGGACATGCAATACTCTGTCAAATATAGACTGAAATAGAAACTTCAAATGAGATTTTTTTTGTCATATAGCACCCTTCTAGCCTTGCCCTTTCTGCTGGAGTAAAAATTAAAAATAGTCTTCATTTTCACCATCAGATATGGGAAGTTCAGGTCACTGATGAGCTTGTAAATTAGCTGCTTTACCTGGCGGTTGAGCAAAAGCACCTGTGGCTAAAGCCATACTATGTTAGGGTGTTACTTTCTGGACCTGGATTTCCCATCCCTGGTCAGCAACCAGGGCTCAAAATTATATCTTATTTACTTGTGACGGCATGGCTGCACACTGGTTAGCACGTCCGCCTCATAGTTCAGAGGTTATGGGATCGATTCCACCTCCGGCCCTCCCTGTGTGGAGTTTGCATGTTCTCCCCGTGCCTGCGTGGGTTTTCCCCGGGAACTCCGGTTTCCTCCCACATCCCAAAGACATGTATGGTAGGCTGATTGAGCATTCCAAATTGCCCATAAGTGTGAGTACAAATGGTTGTTTGTTTCTGTGTGCCCTGTGATTGGCTGGTAACCGGTTCAGGGTGTCCCCTGCCTACTGCTCGATGACGGCTGGGATAGGCTCCAGCCCGCCTGCTACCCCCATGGGGACAAGCGGTACAGATGATGGATGGATGGATGGATGGATGGATGGATGGATGGATGGATGGATGGATGGATGGATGGATGGATGGATGGATGGATGGATGGATGGATGGATGGATATATTTACTTGTGCTTCAGTGTGAATTGTGTCCCACGCCAATCTGCTTCCTTCCCTGTCCACTTCCACTTTGGTCTGTGTACAGCTGACCATACGTGTGCGTGAGTCATTTATAGGGGTGCTGAAGGATCCCAAAAAAAGCACCCCAAATATTTTTTAGAGCTATTATTATTATTTTTACTGTGTGAGAGAATCAGTAGTGGAGTGCCCTCTCTGGGTCAGGGATGAGATTGTGCCCCAACTGCAGCTGTTCAACCATCTTGGGGTCTGCAGTGGGAGATCATGAGGTGGATCGAAACGGTGTCTGCCTTGATGCTGATTTTGTACAGTTACTCATGGTAAAGAAGGAGCTGAGCTGTAAGGCAAAGCTCTTGATTTACCAGTCAATCTTCGTACCTGCCCTCACCTAGTATATGGTCATGAGCTGTGGGTCGTGACTGAAAGAACAAGATCTTGGATACAAGAGACTCAAATGAGTTTCCTCCGAAGGGTGAATGGGCACTCCCTCTGAGATAAGGTGAGAAGCTTGATCATCCGGGAGGGCCTTAGGGCAGAACCGCTGCTCAGAAGAGCAGAAGCAATAAGGGGAGCCAGATGAGGTGAATCAGACATCTGATCAGGAAGGGCTGGATGAAGTGATGTCGGAAGAGGGCAGTCTGGATGGAGGGATGGAAATGTGTGTGTGTGTGTGCGCGTGCATGTGTGTGTTACAATAAATCACACAATTACATTATCCCAAAGTATCACAAGATATTTTTGACGAGGTTATTCAGACTTTAGTTGTGTAATTTATTGCACAATAAAATCATTATGCAATGAGCAGTTTTGACGGATTCTCTGCCTTCATATTTCTAAAATGTCACCCCCTGCATCCTTTGAAAAGCATTGCCGCAGCAGGCTTTGACCATTGTGGTTCTATTGTTCCTAACTAAGTTACACACCAAATCTAAAAATCAATGCCAGCGTAGATTGATTCATTGTGTAGTTCTCCGGAAAAATCTACTAGTTACAGGAAGGGTTAAGGCAACAGACAGACTCGGAGCAGAAGGACATCGAGGAGCCTCTCAGGGGAATGTTAACAAATCCTTAGCTATTGATTGGATGCAGGACTTTCTGGACACACGTGTCCAGACTGATCCCCTCAAAGCTTTGAGAGATGCTGCAAACATAAGAGGAAGCTGCAGCGTGTACACGCTCTGTAACAAAGACAAAGATTGGATGGAACAAGCAGAGAACGTGCATGTCTCTCTGACAACGTTATTGCATGTTGCTTTACATTATGCAACAATATGCAGCAATGGATAACACATTACAGTCGTGTGCTTGCGTGCATGTATATGTGTGTGTGGGGGGGTTCTTACCAGAGAGTTGCAGGTTTGTTTGTATTGACATAGCAAAGGAAATTGCACCCTCGTCAGCAATACTACTAAGCAAGACAGTCAATCACTGCAGCATGACCTGATGTTCTGTTCCATCGGTACTGTACAGTGACACACCCATAAAAGAGCAATTACACAAACACGTTCAATTTTTCCCACACAACTTCAAAACACAAAAATCAACATGAATAAATAGATGCTTGCATTAAAACACAAGCACACACAAGTACACGCCTCTTCCGTACATTCACACAATGATCCTATTTTTCATTTTTTTTCTGACCTTGCTGCAGTGACAGTATCTGACCAAGTGAGGGCAATGCCTTCCTTTCGACAGCCTGACATACAAACTATGCGTGTGTTTTGTTAATATTTGAAAGCATGCTGACTGTTGCCTCTAGCTTGACAAAACACAGAGTTCTAATAATGGCATCAGTGATAAGAAGATATCTGGAAAGAAACATGCTTTTCATCATTTTTTTCCACACGTCACAGAATATAGAACAATGCAGTTTTTACTGTTACGTGACAGGAAAGGTTTTGGGGGTAAATTGCTGTTGAATTATACTATTATGTATGAATATAATTATGTACAGTACGTAGATTCAGTTAATGTTACAAGCTTAATGCTCATAGATCCCTGCGGTGATCTCAGTGGTATTTTATATGATCATCTATTGATCGAGTGATTAGCAGCCCAGCGGGGTCCGCCAACCTCATGTTCAGATGAGAGTAATGGTTATTGAGTGAACTGTCAATAGTAACGAAGGACATCGACCAGAGGAGCATTGGGGGATGGTAGTTATTGGAGAAATGGTAGCCTTTGTGACCTTCACCTGCCCTCTACACCCTGAAGTCGACAAGATTTGGTCAGACAGCAGTAGCTATGGCAACTCACCCCTACTTCCATTTTCAAGCACTGCTCATCTTTCAAACTTAAAATGGAACTTTGCCATCTATACTTAAAGTGGGTGCTGCAATTCATCTTAGACGTAGAGCCCCCTGGTAGTGTGATGATGCAATTTGTGAGCAATGAATTCATTCCACATGACCCAGAAGCATAACATGATAATATATCAAATAAATGTCTATGTTTGTCAGTATTTCATCATCCTGATGCAGTACAATCCACAATTTAGCCTAATTAGAAAAAGTAGTTAGAAGAAAAATAATGGATGGTAAACTCTGCATCTTTGAAATTTGTGTTTGGTTCATTATTCCTCCCTTGGCAATGCATTTTACCAAAAACAAACAAACAAACAAACAAAAACTGTGCATGCCTGTATGTTTGTTGTAAATAAACCATCTGTCTTCATCAGTTCCAGGACAAGTTATAACACAATTCATAACTCAAGGTGCCACTCACAGGTTAATACTTTAATGTCAAATGTAGTTGAAACGTCGAAGTCAAAACCAACTGCAGCCAACTTCACCAGCTATAGATGCTACATTGTACAAAGTAGAAATACATCAACTCATCCAGATAAACTTCTTAATTTATTCTGTAATCAATTAAGATTGGAACTACACTCATTATTTCTTCCCCAATCTTCGTTTTTGTCAAGATCTTGGGCACAATTGTATGCTTCCAGCTTTGTTCAAACAATTTGCAAAAAGCCCTTTTTCCATGACTGTGTGGCACGACACAAAGCAAGATCTATGAAGACTCATTTGGATGATTTTGGTGTGGTGAAACTCATACAAAACTTCTATCTTAGGTTCAACATCTTTGGAATGAACTTGACCAGTGACCAACGTATGATAGCTGTGACTGTGGATGAACGAACAAAAAACAAAGCCCAGCCACACTCTAGAAATCTTTTGTGGCTTGCTTCAACTGCTCAAGCGGTTAAGTTCAAGGATACATTTTCTTGCACTTCCCTTTCTGTAGACCAAATACTTTTGTCTCGAACTGTATCAACACAGTCTTGTTCAATCGTGCCATTAGACAGACAAGTAAGCCGGTTTCTGACCAGCAAAACTTTTAAGGGTCCATTATAAGCTATCCGAGGCCAGCTTTCTTCCTTTCCAATTCCCCAGGAGACAGCTGGGCAAACACTGACCCGTAGCTGCCCCTTTCCCCATGACCCTCTAAGCTGACCTCACCCCATCAACTCCCTGCGTTGGCCCCCCGCGCTCCATCCGTTGGCCTCTCAGTTCAAAGAGCCTACCTCAGCAGCCAAGCAACTGGTCCTGATGCCCACCCAGGACTTCACTCCCTCAGTGGGAACGATGCGTGAGACTAAGGGATTCCAAACCCTTAAGAACTTGAGTAAATAGAAAAGGTTGCTCTAGGAAAGTAAGGTCAGCCCGTTTAGGTAGGTAACAGCGGGCAAGACACTGGTATCTTTCTTTCCATCTTAACATATCTGCATTTCTAAACTTTCACTTCTTTGTCGCAGTTTACTCTGCTCTACAATGGCTCACTGGGGACTGAGCTAGTGTTGGCTCGTGAGTGAACGATTCGATCAAAATAACGATTTTCTTTCAGTGAATGAGAGTGAACGAATCACTTCCTAAAGTTCATCAACTGAACGGATCTGTGAGTGAACGAGTCAGTGAGTGAGTGATTTACATTTCCAGTTCATCGCGAGAACGGATCAGTGAGGGAACGAATCCTGACTTTCCCGTTCATGAACGAGTCAATGGGTGAACTGCCTTCTCGTGCATCAACGGATCAGTCAGTGAAGGTGTTGCGTCTCCTGGCGTGAACTATGTAAGCCAGAATGTTGATTTACGATTTGCCAAGGAAAGAAAGAACCACTCACTGAAACTCCACTTCTTTTATGCACATTTTCTCCAAGCTAACGGCTAACTTTATTGCATGAAGGGATGCAACAACGGGGAGATTATGCTTCTCTTTGGGTAATCTTGATTTTATAACACTTGTAGTAGTTTTTAAATAACGTGTATGCATATATATACGCCTAAATATTGTTATCCAATATATCTACTGCAATTTCACATTGGATTGCTGGTTTGAAATTTACTTTTATTATTATTATTATTTTAATAAACATTTATGTTAAAACTTGTCTGGTGCTTTATTCCTTGTTTTTTTATTTGCCAATTAAAACATAAAAATCAGACATTTAGTTAACTGCTTTATATGACAATAGGTGTAGGTACACCTCATGGACACTTCAATAGGTACACTCCACGAGGTAAAAAATAAATAAATAAATAAATAAATAAATAAATAAATAAATAAATAAATAAATAAATAAATAAAGGGTTAGTTGCACAATCAAAGTCAAAGTCAAAGTCAAAGCACATTTATGTATATTCTGTTTGATCTGTGATGTTACTCGGACACTTCATTAGGTACACCGCCATTTCCAAGTGTACCTAATAACAGGCCACTTTATTAGGGAAATATCATGGTCAAAGGTCACAGGTGTCAAGCTCTAGTCCTTGGGGCCGCGCTCCAACATATTTTCCAAGACCTTTGATCATGATATTTCCCTAATAAAGTGGCCTGTTATTAGGTGCACTTGAAAATGGCGGTGTACCTACTGGAGTGTCTGTGTGATTCCCTCGTTAAGTGCACCTGCGTGAAAACTTTTAGCTCCTGCAGAACATGAAAGTGACCAAAAACTTCACGCAGGTGCGCTTAATGAGGGTCACTTGGAAAACATGTTGGAACGTGGCCCTGAGGACTAAAGCTTGACACCTGTGACCTTTGACCATGACATTTCCCTAATAAAGTGGCCTGTTATTAGGTACACTTGAAAATGGCGGTGTACCTAATGGAGTGTCCGAGTTACGTCACAGATCAAACAGCCAATCAGGAAGTGGGGGTGAGGGCGGGTGTGGCACTTTTGACTTTCACTTAAGCTTTTTCCTTATTGAAGTGGCCTGTGATTAGGTGCACTTCATGGACACGACAATAGGTACATTACACGAGATGAAAAAAAGAAGAAAGAATAAATAAATAAGAAAGTGTAGTGAACGATTCGGTGAACGATTCTTTTGAACAAATATTTTGAGTGAACCGATTCTAAAGATTCAGTTCAAACTGGAATGCACATCACTAGTACAAAACAGTGCAGACGACCACAGGTTACCAGGTCAAAATATCCGACTGGATAATGACATGGGCTCTTTCTTGGTAAGAACTTGGTTCAATCCCAGATGTAAGAATGTACATAAATGTGCAATTAACCGTTTATTTACTTCTTCTTCTTTTTTTTTTACCTCGTGTAGTTTCCATGAGGTGTACGTACCTACACATATTGTCATATAAAGCAGTTAACCAAATGTCAGATTTTTATGTTTTAATTGGCGAATAAAAAAAACAAGGAATAAAACACCAGACAAGTTTTAACATAAATGTTTATTTGAAAATAATAATAATATTAAAAGTAAATTTCAAACCAGCAATCTAATGTTGAAGTCATATGAACTGAAAAAAGAACGAATCACTTTAGGAAGTGATTCGTTCACTCTCGTTCACTGAAAAAAAATGTTGAACGATTCGTTTGTCTTTTGAGTGAACTGATTCTATAGATTCAGTTCACTTAAATGAACTGGATTGCACATCACGAGACTGAGCTCATATGAACCAGGGTGTTTATGTAGTTTCCTTGAACCAGTTACCACCTCAATCTGCTTTTTCTTCTCAAGGGTCACGCATAGACTCACAATACCTGACACCTCGCTTTAAAGTTAAGGTTTTTTTTTTTTTCCTCAAATGAGAAGAAAATGGAAATTGTCTGTTTCAAAAACTAATGACATCATGCTGCGTATGTTTGTGGCTTGTGCTGATAAAATGCTTGCAAATTTGGCAATTTGACATTGAATTAGTCACTGAACTCAGGGTTCCTAGACAATTTCAACATGAGAAAAATCTTGAAAAGAAAATCTGAAACTCAAATACTACAGAGCAAGGCCTCTTGTCATAAGAGCAGCAAGATGTTTGTTAAACACACATTTGTTGAAAGCCCGCTTGGAAAAACAATAGATTGTACTTCTTGTTGCCAGAGGTCATCAATTTGTTCACAGGATAAGTGGCTAGGCACCGTTAAGAGTTACACTTGAACGGTACCAACGTGCGATGGAGGTGTGTGACGTAAGAAATCCCGAAAGAACGGAACGGGGGGAAATTCAATTGGGGATAGATTGATGTGCAGTATTTTATTATATGCCCACGAGGGAAATGACCTCAAAATATGTTGTCACTTTAGAAATTGTTTCATTTTTCTAAACAAATTGGCAACAGAAATAGCTCCCTGCATAGAGTCATGCAGTGGCATTTACTGGGTGAAGTTGCGTCCTGGGGTCTAATTAATATGCACCATTGTGAATTTATATGGCTTTGCGTCATTAACTAGAATGAGAAGCAAAGGGAATTAAAGAAAAAACATAGATTGGAACGGCTAAGCCGTGTGGCCTCGGGCACGAGGTGTGCTTCTTTTATTGATGGTGAGGAATTTATTGCTGCCTGACCTGATATTCTCAGACTGTTCTGGTCAATGAAACAGGAAGCCAACCTTAGCACAAAGGAACGTGACAAGGCCCTGAAAAGTCAAATCATCAAAATGTTTTGGTCAATCAAACAGGCGGTCGATTTTCTTTGTTTCATTTGTATCAAACAAGGCCAGGTTCATCCTAGGCTTTGCAAAACAAACGTATCAAAATGGTGAACATCCTCCTGAGTACGGATTAGAGATAGGTGAGGACTGGGGTTAATGAACGGAAACATCAGAGGGTCATTTCTGGAGTTGACCATGAGAAGTGAAAAATGCAGTGGTGGTAAGTGACAACTCCAATGATTGAGTAGCATCCACTCGGGTAATCCAGTTCTGGGTGTTTAGTTTTGAGTCTAAGTAGGTTAACAATGGTAAATGATAGTTTCACTTTCGCACATGTCTGGAATCAAATTGAAATGGTGGGGGTCCTTGGTTGACGCCCCCATAGAGGGGTTTGTTGATACGGGTGGTAGGCAATGAAATTTGCAACACTTACAGTGTCCAAGCCAGCTATAAAAAAGCAATTGATGTTCTTGGTGCTTATTTTTTGTGACTATGCTCATGTCGGCAGTCAAATTATTTTCAAAGGCCAAAAAAAGACCATCATGCTTTTATTCAAGTTTTTAAAAAGCATCATAATCGTTTATGTGCTTCTTTTTTTTTTCAAACTGAGAATTGATAAGAGAATCAATAAAGAATTGAATCGTTAAACAGAATAATAAATGGAATCGGAATCGTAAAAATCTTATCAATTCCCATCCCTAGGGATGAACAAATGCGTTATTCCGAATGTTTCAGAAATTGGAATTTTGACCTAAACCTAAATACTGACTTTCTGTAAACATAGTCATTGTTTTTCATCTGACCATTTAATTTTTAATATAATTGCTATTTTTACTCCAGACTTAATAGGCACAAATTGAGGGTACGTCAACGTTGTAGGAATGGAACCCCGTTGTAAATCAAGCACCCCTTATACATCCCTTTCACATTTTAACTGTACTTATCTAAAACCCAAACTAAATGAAACACAAGCTCTCTATTTTTAAATTTAGTTTTTCACCCAATGATATCCCTTGCTGCCACCAACATCATTCCATGTTTTTGTCTGAGCACTTCTTTTTCCTTGGCTGCCTTTCTCTCACTGTTTCTTTGTCCTTTGTACATGTGTAGGAGGTGTGATTGCACACTCTCCTCTCTCGGTCACACGACTCTTTCTTCCGCCCTTTGTCCTTCTTCAGGGCACTTGGGTATATACTGTGCACTCTATATGGTAACCGCTGAGTAGTTGCAGTGTGAGCATGAGTGATAAATGATGAGAAATCTGACTGCTGGAGCAGGGGTTTGGAGGGGGCTGTGTCGTAGATGATGATTGCATATCTCAGCATGGGCACCCTATGCTCAATTTCATTGTAAAGGCCAACCGATTTATCTCTCAAACACATATAAATGTGTTAGAAGGGTGTCTACAAAGTCTGCATGGTCAGCTTGAGAGAAACGATTCCCTTAGCACGCATTGCAATCACATCAGGACTCCTTTTCTCTGAAACAGTCACTCCATTAATGCTTTGAGTGCCACGTCTCCCGTGGCCTCGGCATGTTAATGTGCACATTCTCCATCACTCACAATCCATCATATGCATACTGTACACTTAAGCCACAGGCAAAAGAATGAGAACGGAGAGACTGTGAACTATAGAGTTGTGTTGGGAATAAAATCAGTGGATTATAAAAAAAGAGTTGAACTTTTAAAGTCTTACAATGATGTTCCCTATGCGCACATTCTATGCCAAATCTAAATTTATCAAATTGATTATGAGAAAAAACCCGAATCTGAACTTTATGATCTGATATATTTCTGAGGACTTTGAAATAACAAATGACTTTTGATATATTGCCTAAATAGCTTAATGACCCTTAAGGAACTGTGGAATGCATGCCTGATGTTTTTTCTCTGAATGATGGACACGGCCAGAGTCGTCTTGACCGTTCAGTACTTGATTGTATCTTATGTTTTGACTAATGCTAGACGCCAGTTTTTGATTACTACTGAACGCTCTGCACAGAGGGAAACAGTTTGCCTAACAAAGAAAAGATACGGTTGAATGAGGTACGACAGTGTATGTCCAAGATTGGAGAAGAATGGTCACAGGAAGGTCACGTGGAGATAAAACCAGCAGGTGCCAGAAGGAGCCACCCAAAGACTCGGCCAAAGATGATCGCCAAGGCCGAAAGACGGGAGGGAAGACAACAGCCCCCCTCCACACACACACACCAACAGCCCCCCACCTACACACCGAATCGCCCATAACCAGCACCACTCCCATGGAAGCAGACTCTCCTTCGAACTTGCCCCACCCTGAAGACTCATCGCCCATCAATCCCGGCCCACAATGTGCTACTGAATATAAAACTGATCTAACAACCTTGGACTTTGCCTTTTCTGAATGGAGACTTTCCGCTCTTGAAGGGCCCAGCGCTGTATTGTACTTTCCTGAAAACAGAGCTTTTTGAACAAGAATTGAACTCAACCAATCTGTCTAAGTCTAATTTCTGCTTCAGTGTCTTTGCATTTTCCTAAATCTGAAGAAATCAAACGAGCACGCAGTGAGTAAATTGGATAACAGGTGATTGGCAAAGGCTTTTGCCGTGAGGCGCAGATAACGCGCTCCCTAAATTGTGGACAAAATCCAACAATGGCTTTATGTTTTTTGGCCAGAATCAATGAACAAATAGTTTAGCAATATTGTAAGAGATGATTCACGTCTGGTGGCACGGTGGTTGACTGGTTATCATGTCCGCCTCACAGTGCAGAAGTCATAGGTTCAAATCTGGTTCTTCTCGTCCTGTGTGAACTTTGCATGTTCTTTCTGTGCCTGTGTGGGTTTGTTCCCACACTCCAAAAATGTGATGGACTTTCTGCCACTCAGGAGTTGCCCTCGTTGAGAAGTGCAGAGAGGGTTAGCCTCCCTCGACTTTCAGGTTTGGAGTGGGTGCTGGCGAATGCTACTGCTGGGTACCCCATCATTCTACTGGGGAACTTCAGTGCTCGTGTGGGCAATGACAGTGAGACCTGGAAGGCCGTGAAACAGTGGAAGTTTTGTAGGGGGTGCTTCAGGAATATGGTGCACCGAACCCCCCTTGATACGTTTTTTTTTTTTTTTAGGGGGGGGGGTGCTTCAATATCCCCCAGAAGAGTTAGACAAAGGGGCTACGGAAAGGGAAATCTGGGCTTACCCTCTTAAGCTGCTGTTGTTTAATGTGTTAGTGGCTTTACTGTAAGTGCATTACAGTAATACAGGCAAAGGCAATTAAGGCAAGGATTAATGTTTCGAAGTGGTCTTGTGAAAGGAGAAGCTTAATTTTAGCCTGCTATCTGGTAAAAAAAAAAAAAAAAAAAACTGTGATTAAAGTAGCAATTTGCCAGTCCAATTTAAGATCACAGCCCAATTTAATACACAAGTTTGACACTGTTGTCTTTAGAGGGCCAAGTTATTGGGTGGGATGTACGAAGGCCACTGGTACCAAACACCATAACTTCTGACATATATATATATATATATATATATATATATATATATATATATATGATTCTGATTTTGATATATATATATATATATATATATATATATATATATATATATATATATATATATATATATATATATATATATATATATATATATATATATATATATATATGTTCCAGAACATTTCTCTAGATTTGACAAAAGAAGAAGAGGAGTCTTATTTGCTTTGTGGAACATATATTTGTCATTCGTGTGGCAGTGAGAGGAAATGCCACGCTGTTAAGGTTCCTAAAATTGATCCCTGTGGAACACCATAAGGCAGTGGAGCAGAGTGGGACTCAGAGCAATCAAGACTATCACAAAAAGTCCCAGATGGGTCAGTTGTCTCCTAATCATATAAAAAAACAATTGTAGATTTTAATGGTCAAGTTTGTTCACAAAATGTTTTATTAGGTGGCATGGTGGAAATATTCCGGCCTCCATGTTTGGAGTTTGCACGTTCTCCCTTGTGGGTTTCCTCCGGATACTCCGTTTTCCTCTCATGGTCCTAAAACATCCATGGTAAGCTGATTGACCACTCCAAATTGCCCGTAGACATGAGTGCCAATGGTTGTTTGTCTCTGTGTGCCCTACGATTGGCTGGCAACCCGTTCAGGGTCGTCAGCTGGGACAGGCTCCAGCAAATTGGGACCTATGTGAAGAAAAGTGGTACAGAAAATGGGTGGATGGAATATTTTACTAATTTCCATCTGCAATTTCAGCTTCATTTCCAACCTCACATCTTTCAATGTCAGAACTCAGGTTTGATACACAATTATGGTTGATACTATACATAATATTTCAGTCACTTATAGGTGAATTCACTTTGACTAAAATAAACAGAAATAAATGTCATGCTTAAATAGCAGTTCTTTGATTATCTGTGGAATCCTACTAAAATCTTGTTTGTTCTACTCCAGCTGAGTAAGATGGGTGTGTCTGACTTCATAAGTGTGTCTGACTTCATAAGACCAAGTGGGGTTGTTGTGATGCATCTAGTGTGTTGGTGGAGTGCCCAGTGCATGTCACTTCTCACCGTCAACCCTCACCACTGGCTAGCAGAATGCAAACGGGAGAGCCGAGTGCGTAAGTCTCTCCCTGCCAGTACATAGCCTCTCTAACAGCAAGCCCTATGTAGTGCCTCCACGCGGCGACACATGGTAACTGGGTACAACACGGACCCAGGCAAAACTACAAGGGACTCGGAGGAGGTCTGGCCCCTAGACGTGCGGCACGCAGGCCCACCAGTGTGTGGACACGCCCTGGTGCCCACGAACCAGCCCCCAACTATGGGTTAAATAGTTCCTCGGGAGACGAATGGGCTAAGGGAGTCAACCCCTACAGAAAATCAATTTCCCCTTGGGTTGGTGTCAGGAAGGGCATCCGACTGTAAAAACGTTTGCTCCAAAAATATTCTCAGTATGGCTAGACAAACACAGAAGAGGCGGGGTACAGCCTTAAGTACCCCGTGGGCATTTTCATCAGCCTACGACAAAAAGAATGATGGAAAAGGAGGCCAAACCGCAGGTGGATATGATGGCTCTCAGCCCGATGGACTGCGGGGAGGCCTGAACCGGAATAGAGAGGGGCAGGAGGCACGTGTTAGGGTGGCTACAGGGAACATCGGCAGCATGTCGCACCGATCCGGGGAGGTGGTTGAGGCTCTACACAGGAGAAGGGTGGATGCCTGCTGTGTCCAGGAGTCGAGATGGATGGGTGGAAGTGCAAGGATGCTGGGTGCAATCGGCAGAAGGTACAAGTTCTTCTGGCAAGGCTGCAATGAAGGGACTGGTGGTGTTGGAGTACTTATCGTTAAAAAGTGGATAGATCAAGTGCTAAGCATTAGCAGGGTAAATGAGCGGATCATCTTTGTGAAGTTGATCGTTGGGAAGCGCCTAACAAACGTAATTTCAATCTATGTCCCTCAAGTTGGCAGAAGTCAGGACGAGAAGGATGCGTTCTGGGACAAGGCCATCATGGTGCTGTCAGGGATCCCCCAGAATGAGGTCAGAATTCTGGGAGGTGATCTGAATGGACACGTGGGGAGGGAGTCAGATGGCTTTGAGGGGGTATATGGGGGACAGGGGTACAGCATGCGGAACGCAGAAGGAGAGAGGATCCTAGAGTTTGGCGACGCACTGGAGCTGGTGCTGTGCAACACGCTTTTCAAGAAGGACGAAGCCAAATTTGTAACATACAGTTCGGGTGGCTACAAGAGCACAATAGATTACATCATGGTCAGAAAGGAGGACCGCGTCCTGGTCAGGGATGCCAAGGCAATCCCCGGAGAAGAGTGTGTGTCTCAGGATCGCCTAGTCATCGGAGACCTAACTATGCGAATCAAGAAGGTGGGGGCTAAGAAGCATCCTCCCAAATTAAAGGTGTGGAAGCTACACAGTGCAGGGAGTAAAAACGAGTTTAGGAAGAAGATTGAGCATATAGCAGAAGAAGTGGAGGAGATGATGGAGTCGGGTGGTGTGGATGGCAAGTGGCAGGCAATGAAGAAGGCTCTGCTTAAAGCTACAGAGGAGGTGTGCGGATGGTCAAAGTATGGAAGAAATCTAAAAGGGAGGCAGACTGAGCGCGGTATGCAGAGGCAAGGAGGGCGTCACGGACAGCAGTGTGGGAGGCCCAAGAGACCAAGAGGAAAGAATTTGCAAGTGAATTGGAGAGTGAGAGAGGACGAAAGAGCTTCTTCAAGATAGCAAAGCAAATGGAGAGGCGTGATGTGACCGGTGCAAACTGTGTAAAGGACGAGGATGGCAACATCGTGACAGACAACAGAGGAGTGAAGGAAGTATGGCGAAGGTACATGGAGAAGCTGCTGAATGTGGAGAATGACTGGGATGGAGAGGTGGGATGCGACGAAGTGGAGGGTGAATGTGGCCTGATCACGCGAACAGAAGTGGGGAAAGCCATGAAGGCCATGAAGGATGGAAAGGCAGCTGGACCATCTGGAGTGGTGGCAGAGATGCTAAAGGCAGCGGGAAACGTCGGTGTGCAGTGGATGACTGACCTGTGTAACAGTGTCATCGCTGAGGGGCACATTCCGGAGGACTGGACAAGAAGCGTCCTGGTGCCGCTATTCAAAGGGAAGGGGGACCCACTTGCATGCGGATCATATAGGGCCATAAAGCTGCTGGAGCATGGAATGAAGTTGTTAGAGAGGGTGTTGGAAAGGAGGGTGAGGTCACGGGTAGAGGTGGACAAGATGCAGTATGGCTTCATGCCTGGTAAAGGCACAACAGACGCAATTTTTGTCATCCGACAGATGCAGGAGAAACACCGGGAGAAGAGGAAGAGGTTGTACTTCGCTTTTGTTGACTTGGAAAAAGCATTCGACAGGGTGCCAAGGGAGGTGGTGAGATGGGCCCTAAGGAAGTCGGGCGTGGAAGAGGGACTGGTTAAGGCTGTGATGACTCTCTACTGCAGAGCATGCACAGCTGTTAGAACAGGAGTTGGCGACAGTAATGGGTTTGAAGTAAGGGTAGGGGTGCACCAGGGATCGGTGCTCAGCCCATTATTGTTTGCTATCGTGATGGATGTGGTATCGAGGGAAGTGAGGGGTGGACTACCATGGGAGCTGCTCTACGCGGATGACCTGGTATTGATGGCTCACAGTCAAGAAGACCTAGCTAGGAAGCTAGCAGCCTGGAAGACCTGCCTGAAAGTGAAAGGAATGAAGGTGAATGCGGCAAAATCAAAGGTTATGGTCGGTGGTGCTGGCCTGGGAGTGGTACCACAGTCAGGAGCATGGCCATGTGGAGTTTGCGGGAAGGGGGTGCAAGCTAACTCTATCCGGTGCAAGGGTTGTCAGAGATGGGTACACCGGAGATGCAGTAAAAGGCAGCCTACTAGCTGCAAGTGAGACCTTCAAATGCAAACGGTGCAGGCGAGAAGTCGCCCAAGCAGACCCAGCTGAGCAAGAGGGGCTCATAGTAGATGGGGAGATGTACGAGGTGGTGGACAGGTTCTGCTACCTTGGAGACATGCTTAACGCTGATGGGGGGGGGGGGGGGGGGGGGGGGACCTAGCAGTGACCACAAGGGTGAGAAGCGGGTGGGAGAAATTCAGGGAACTCATGCCCTTCTTAACATCTAAGGCCCCATCCCTGAAGATGAGAGGCCAAGTGTACTCAGCCTGCGTCAGAAGTAGTATGACGTACGGAAGTGAGGCATGGGCCCTGAAAACAGAACACGAAGAAAAACTAAACAGAGCAGAAATGAGGATGATCAGATGGATGTGTGGTGTGTCAATGAGGGAGAAAAAAAAAATAGTGCAGAGCTGAGAAAGAAGATGGGAGTGGAGGCCATAGTGGATGTGGTGAGGAGAGGCAGACTGCGATGGTACGGACATGTAGTGAGGAAGGACGAGAACGACTGGGTGAAGAACGTTATGTCGTATAACATAGAGGGAACAAGACCCAGTGGCCGACCTAAAAAGACCTGGCAGACGACCGTGTCAGCCGACATGAAGGCACTCGGCATCAACCATGAGATGGCCATGGACCGTTCCCGGTGGAAGAAAGCCATATCAAGAACCCAGTCCAACCCAGCGGCGCCTGGAAAACGGACTTTAAACCGACGATGATGATGATGATGATGATGATGCGACACATCCTGTTTCTTCTTAGCAGGCCATGTGGGAAGTGTCAGTCTTTTATTATTTTGCTTTCTTATCGAGAGCAGCAGCTGTCCAGACGGCGATGTTGAAGACGAAGATGCTGATTGTGAAGGTTGATGAGTATGGCGATGGTGGAGAAATTAACATTAAATTCACAGGCAACAGCTTTCTCAGCTTTGTCTGTTCCAACTCAAAATCTTCATCATGTCAGGACGAGGCGGGGTACAACAAGGACTGTTTGGCAGCGAATCGCAATATGTGATGTATTGACAAGCTACTCACATATACCCCAACGGCCAATTAGACTCCTTAGTTAACCAAGTATGCATGTTTTTTTTTGTGAAAGGATGCCAAATGAATCAGGTCCTTTTTTCATAATCATGCAGGCAAGTGAGAAAAACAAATCATGCAGGACACTAGAGGGCAGGGACAAGATTAAACTGATATTTGTGTTCATATAAAGGCAGCTAAAACTATTTATCCACACAGTCACACAGTTATAATGAATTATTTCATTCACTATCATCTATTGTAAGAAATAATTATTGTTTTCTCAAGGTCATTTCATTCATGCTTTTCGGTTATCTTTGCTTACTTCTTGTGTTCATATAAACACCAAAACATCTTGTTGAGTCACCTCTAATGTTGGTGGGCCACACTGGATACCTTTAGGTTGGTTGTATGTACATTGTGTGGCTCAACAGGCAATTTGGCAGGGGAAACAGAAAACACACACACATGGAATTGGATATCTGAGACCATAATCAGGTCTCTTCCTCATAAAAATGTGTCATGTATCTGATATGTACCGATGTTAGTACAGCAGAAGCACAAATATCTGATATATATCCGTCAATCCGAGTTTCATCAAACTACACACATTGTATTGTACACACACACACGCACACACGCGCACGCACGCGCGCACGCACGCACGCACGCACGCACGCACACACACACACACACACACACACTCCTGAATCTGCAAAAGAAAAAAGGACACACACGCCCCCCACACACATACACACATGCACGCACACACAAAAAAAGACATTAAAACAGCTGTAAATTGAAAGCACAGACCATAAAATAAATGTAAATGTAAAATAAAAATGTAAATGTGCTACTACATCAAAGGCACATCTCTCATTAATTATGCAAAATAAATGCAGACAGAAGTCAGTGAAGTGACGTTGAGGTTACCCTAATTTAAATGAAAAGGATGGACGAGTCAGGCTGACTGCTATGTCATGTTTCATATTACCACCGATCCATTTCCATTTTAATATTTGTATTATTCTTTTTTTTTCCACTTCAATATTTGGGTGGCTCCCACATAGTTCTTTCATGTGTTCTGTCGATGTAAACACAGCCATATCGGACTTGTCACTTGAAATAGGAAAAATAGCAATACAAAAAAAAAAAAAAAAATCATTGGATTTGGGCATTAAAATGGAATCACGCAATGAACTTGTAGTGTAACTCCAGCTTTAGTTGTGTTCTTTACAAGTTGTGTGGGTGGTGCATACAATGTTTAGCACTGTAAGTCAGAAGTCTCAAAAATTCAAACTTTTACACATTTTATTATCCATTAAGATCTGAGTTTCTCACACACGTGCAACTCAATAAAGACAGGATCAGTTTTTATTACTAGAACTAATTTATTGTTGATTTTCTTCAATCAATGTTGCACAATGAAACTGTAAAACAATACAAACCACTAAACTGGTCTTGTTTTCTTACACACATACAATATATGTGGACATTTATACAAATGTATAAACTGGTATTCCAATGAACAAATGTGCAGCGACATTTCAGTAATGATCCCTGACAATAATTCACCTCATATTTATAACCTGAACAGTGTAAAGAACAATAAAAGCAGTGACATCAGTGCTCAATTATAATCGCACACGCACAAATGTGGGATCTAATGCTGATCACTTTGGAAGTGAAGCTCCTTTTTGCAATAGGTAAACTTTAAAATTTGGAAATGCTTTGTTTGTTTCTTCTGGACACCGTTTGATTTCTACAAACTGAAACACACAGGCCAAAAAATGAACACAATGTATAGATTCTACGTCTTTTTAAATGGCCCAATGTTTTAATGACACCACCATGTTGACCGTTTATGAGTGAAGATCTTCCAACCTTGCCGATGTGAATTACAAATATAAAAGCAAAACCAATCTGGTGTGATGTGAATAAATCATGTATCGGAGAAAGCTTCACTATGCTTCACGATGCTAAACTCAGAGTGCAGGTGTTAGAGTCATCTCCAGCACTCCACTTTTATTTAATATCGAAACCCCTTTAAATCGTGTTGACAGCATCGATACAGAAGATACATTCTGTTCAAGCAAGCATGTTTTACGACAGTGGAATGAAGACAGTTTGTCACTTTCTAAGTAACAGAACCCGACCCCCGAGTCATTCAAGTGAGGATGACGAGTGGGAGCAGTATGAGGATGAGGAGCTCATCGGACAATGGTGAAAGCAAGACAGATTTAGATGTAGGAACCAAAAGGTCGTTCAACCTATTTTCATCAACCCACATCATCAACAGCGCTTGACCAACAATGTGTGACAGGTCCATCAACAGCCATAACCATATTGACATCATCACATTTCCTTGCTATCATCTGGCTACATATCAAGTCCAATAATAATAATAATCAACACTTCTTTTCCAGTTAAAATATCACAGTACCTTTTTACGTACAGATGTCATGTACTTTTGTCTGCATACTACCTTTCATACATTCACTTTCCTTCTTTCTCGACAGATTACGTATATAGCTACTAAGACTGACCTCAAATATTAAGTTCCTAAGTACAATAGCATTATATCACCATAAGACAAGAGAATAAATTACTTGGGAAATCTCAGCATTATACGTACAGACAAAAGGTCTCAGTAGAAGATGAGAGATGAATGCATCGAACAATTTATCAATTCTCAATCTTATGGAATGGTAATTTGGTGCCACAATGGTTAATAACACATCATGTAAAAGGTATTCTGAGCAAATGTTAAAAGTGGAAAGAAACTGTACTGTGAATACTTTCAAGAAACCTTGTCATTCAATTTACACAGTTGTTACTATGAGCAATTAGTTCTATTACAAAGCGTTCGACTGTTATTGAACTTTTAGGCTTGGAGTGGTACCCTGAATGGTCATGCCATTGTGCCTTCAACACATATTCTTATCGTATGTATATTTCTTGACTTGCAACAAGATGGAAATTTAGCCCTGGTACAACATGTAAAATAATTTGAGGTATGGAACTTGCCTTCACTGTAACATATAAAACTAGAGAGTCTAACATGGATCTTATGTTTACGATGTTTTTTCCACTATAATAAACATAAAATATTAAATAAATTCTGCGATGAATAAAGTGATAATTTGTCTTTCTCCCCACAAATACAGTGTCGCTTATTAAACCACCATATTAATAGCATGGGTCCATGAAAAAACATTTTCTATATCCCAAATTCAGTAGCGCCATAGCAGCACTCGAACTGTGTAAAGTGGAGATAAAAATTTGTCATGGAGCAGAATTTAAAGACACCAACTACAGTAAAGCATCTACTGTTGCATTTACTGTATGCACTGATACTAAATGCTGTGCTATTAGTACCTGAGCCACTGGCAGAGCTAGGATGGTGGAACTAACGACATATCATTTTTTTCTTACAAAAGCCCCAAATTTTTCAAAAAAAATCAGATACAGATTCATTATATATTGTCTTCAGGGGATGGGTGGAAACAGGCCAAAAGCTCAGACCCCGCTAGCTCCACCACTGCCCCAAGTACTCTTCAAAAAAGCCAAATTCCTGAACCAAGGTAATGGTGAATGGGCTAAAACAGGCTAAAAAAAAGAAACACTTTTCAATGTGCCAAAGAAATGAAACCTCTTTTTTTCCCCCGCTGCCTCTGTTGTCTTGACTAATGGCCGTCACAACATCAGTCAGGGAGCAAACAGCTTCAGCTCATTACATCGTACAGGATGCAATATACAGCCACCTAACAACCTGACCTATTGGAATCTAATCACCGTAAACATGATCATCACCGTGGTACATTGCCAGTGAACCAGGTCATTATAAACAGTGTGGCATTCAAACTTGACACATCCACTGGTGCCGCATGAGCAATTTCCTGTGGGAGATGAACCCAAAATTACAATGACTAACTAAATAATACAGGAGGACACAAGAAAGAAAGGACAAAAAAGCTCAACGCTTGATTGTAATTTAAATGGTATTTTTTTACAAAATCTTAAATACTTATCAAGGCTGGAACAGCCTCTGAGATTCCACATCACATGAGTGGTTCTTAAATGCCCAAGTAGAGTAAGTATTATTTGTAGATGCTTTTTTTTTTTTTTTTTTTTAATACAAGCAAGTGATCCAAAAATGATTCAAAAGATGAACAAATGGAAATAGAGATTTACAATGTCTGGCTAATGTGGGGACACATAAAACTCTCATTTAGAATGTCGTGGATGTTCAGAACATATAACCTGATAATTGTATGAGTTAATGTTGTTTTTGACAGTTTGCCAACAGAATGGGAACAACCTTACACTGACAATAGTAACTTTTATGTTTTGTATGTGAAATTAAGTGTGCATTAATTTCCAAGTTAGTGTCGAAATACATCTTTGGGAGCAAAATACCTTTTGACTTCTAATTTATACATTTTGTCTTCCCTTCAAAGACATGCTATTTAGCTAGCGATCAACTTTGCAAGTTTTGAATCATTTTAAAGAGTTTTACTTCAAGCCTGTGGCCAAGACCACACTTTGAACCAAAGGCACACGTGCTTGCCACACTATTCAATTAGCTTATGTGAAGCAGGAGTCATTCTTTAAGAAATACCATAAAGATGAAGGCCAAATGTATGACTGATTTAAAATACGCTTTCAATATGATGTGATGGATAAAACGAGGGTTAAGGAACACAAAACCCAAGTAGTGTTCCTGATGCTTTGCATTTAAGAAGCTAACAAGATGTTCACAAAAGGATGGACCTATGAATATAGATTATGTTGATGTCTGTGCATGATTCACTCTGAGCAAATAAATGAAAGATAGTTTCTTCATTTTGTGTGTACTGAGTTTTAAGTCCCACCCACTTTACTTTTGACAGTTTATTTATTCAAAGGTAAACAATCACCAGTGACAAAATAATTTTGACATTTTGTGATGTGAAAAAAAGTCATTTGAAAAAGCCACACATTCACTTCAACTAGAAACTAAACAAGAACCTAGACTGTGATGACTGGTGCATTAAAGAGCGATTCAACATTGTGTGTGTGTGCGCGTGTGTGTGCCATCCTGACTATTTCACCATCCAGTGAATGCTGACTATTTGCATATACAGTATTTACATTTGTTTGTACTGTATATGAGTGTAGTTGTGTTTCTACTCTGCATGTTTTCATTATGACACAAAAAAAGAACAGAAACTACTGAGGTAGATTACCATGATGCATTTCAAAGCGAGACCCTGTGATGCCACTGGACCAAGAACTGTGGAGAGACAAGAACTGCCGAATGATGACATCCTCCTCCCGCATTTAGCTTTTTGTCAGAGGTCATTGACATCCCGCAAAATTCTGTTTCTGACACCAGTATTTACACAAGACAGAAGGACAGTAATGATGATTTGTGGAATAAGTTAAAGGTAGGCTAGCGTGATGAACAACTATCAGGTCTCGCCAACGTCTTCATTTTCATTTGATTTTTGTAAGAAGCTTACTGAGATTGAAGATTCAATGACACTGAATAAGTCAACATTTTGGCCAAACAATTTTTTCCCTATGTTGAGAAAGTTAGTTAGAGAATGAATCTGCCAAAACAAAAACATTAAAAACATTTTAAAAAATCAAGGAAAGGCAATTTCTTCAGTCTTCAAAAATAATAATGTAAGGATTGCCTATAGGTGTGAATGTGAGTGAGAAAGACTATGATCAACTCGCTACCGGTCCTGGATGCATGTACCCCGCCTCTCGCCCAAGGTCAGCTGGGATAAGCTCCAGCTCGCCTGCGACCCTGGTGAAATGGACTGGTGTAGAAAATGCATGAATCGAGGTCATACAGAGACTTTGTCTGACAACCCAATGTGTAAAAAGAACCTTATGTGTATTAAGCATGCGAGCATGCTTCTCAGGATTGATTTGGGCAGCCAAAAGAGGTGGCATACATTTTGTTTTTAAGAGCAATGTAAGTCCCAGTATGTGCTGCTACACTGAATCTAATAACCTACTCTTCGTCACGATCCAATTAATGAAGTGCCATCGTCTTATCCTATTTGCGGTAAGTAAATGATTGACCAAAATGTTGACCTATACTTGCAAAAGTGGTTAATACGTCTTGGCAGTTTAATCAGATTTGTGCTTATTTTTAAAACTAAACAACAAAACCAAAAATTGGACTTGCACATAACATCTACATTGATACACACAGTCATACTATTAATTTGTGTCATTTTGCGGTTGTCCAATTGAGCATTAAATATCACATTGAGCAGTAAATTGTCTGGAAAATATTATGTCCATTGTAGCTTACGTTTAGGAGTGTTTCATTCTATCTGCTAAAGGATCTATTTACCCCAAAATGTAAAACAAAAAATAATAGTAAAATAAGCCTTCAAAATGGAACAACAGACCTAAAATCAATAGCACATGACATCACATACATTACATATTGCATGTGGAACTGAATATGTTTGTATCCACAGACACCAAATTCTTCAAACTGAGGAGATCAGAAACAAAGATAAACTACAACAGTGACATGAACAATATGTTGAGGTAGAACATTAACTTCAGCATTTGGAAGTGCTTTATGTTGGATACTCGTTTTTCATTCTGCTTCAACAAGCACAGGAGGAGAGAGGATTTTTGACATCTGAGGTAGAGCGGCATCTGATCTTCTAATGCTGACCCATCGGCTTCTCTGCATGTACAGTTAGCGTGAACACAGGGGAAGATAAAGTCCCTAAAGGCTTCCCACAACACATTCATTCCGGCTGAGGTAGGTTTTTGTTGAATAAAAGGTTCACACATGCCTAGAGCCTGTATGAGGGCCCATAATTCACTTCGGGGGGGGGGGGGGGGGGGGGGGGGGGTTAAGTCCTGAGACAAAACTGACTGAGTCCCTTGAAGAAGGTTTCTGACTTCTGTGAGCAACAAGATGAAATCGTTGGTATGTTTCAGCAGGCAGTTGGCGTCTTTGATATCTACAGAAGAGTAGTCCAAGAACCACTTTGACAGAGAGATGATACAGTACAGTATATATATGCAGATATATTTTTTAAACTTAAAAATGATATTATCTTTGTATAACAAGGACATCTGGGGTCTCTCTTCTGTGTGCTGCCAAACACCAGAAAAAAACAAACGACCAGACAGTGAGAGTAAAGAACACTTAACTGGTAAGCCTGGCGAAAAACAACTTCCCCAAAAACGAGTTCTAGACTCTCTAGAACATTTTAACTTACCAATAAAAATCTTTGCACAAAATGCAAACTACTTTGAAAAGAAAACCTGAGTGAGAGAGAATCTGAGTGGACACTTGGTACATTGATTAGCCTTGGTTCTGTTGAGCCGTTCGTGTCGCAGGCGACGCTTGGAAATGCGTCTCTGTGTCCTGCTCCACATGAAATTCATCCAGTGGTATTGTGGACAACTGGGTGTCATTTGGCGAGTAGGTCAAAAGGGTTGTGTCAGCCTGAAAAAAGAAAAAGATTGTTTTAAAAAGTCTGTTTCGCTTGGTTTTGATTCAAACGGATTCCAGTAAGAACTTTATTAATGGACTACGGAGTGATGTTGGAGAGACCACCTGAGTGGGGCAATGTATTGTGCCCGTGGATCGAGCGGCTGGTAGAGGAATGAAATGGCAAGACATTGATGGGTCATTCTATTTTCAAGCTATTTTTCCCAGCAAGTTATGTATTTCACTTCACTCTTCACTGCGCCACACTTACTTTTTTTTTAATAGTAGCTCAGTGGCCCCTAGCCTGAAATTTTAGGGGTGTAAGTATAAGATGTAGGGGCGCACACTGCAAATCAACTTGGATAAATGTTCACATTTTCCACATTCTTACTATTCATATTCCTGATAAATGGGCTGAAATGTGATTTGTCAGCAACAAAATACATTCAATCTTGTCGCCACTGCCCTATGAAGACTCACCACTTGTGGGTCTTGCGTGTTGGATTGAGGGAAGAGTCTCTCCAGCTCGTTGCTGTCAACCACTTTGTTCCCTCCGGCGCTGCAATTGACCTCCATTTCTCTTCTGTTGGCTGTGTTCAGCCCAGAGCCCTCCTGGGAAGAAGAGGCTTCCAGCGCTCTACTCTGTGCCGCCTGGGGGGTGGCCTGAGCTGCCTTACACATCATCAACCTGAGGATTACCACGGTCACAATTTAAAACACCCGTCTACACTTGTGACATAGAGACATTAATCCTTAACATGGGTTATTGGAACGCACCTGCCACGGTAGCTGAACACCAGGAAGAGCACACAGAAGATGATACAAGTCACTCCAATGTGAATACCAATTATGATGCCAGTGGTGGATGTTTTGCTCTGTTCATCTTGCACACAGTCACAGGAGGCATCTAGAACTGGTGAGACAGGACACATTAAGTTCCAACAAGTGCACACGTTAAAGTGCATCACAGCACGAGTAAAGTAATGTTGCATTTGTACCAAGCAATTACCAGATTTCTCCAAAGCCTCTCGGAGTGAAACAAAGCGCATGGTGGCATTGCCATCTCCGTGTTGGTTGTATGCCAGCAAATTTATTTCATAAACCAGTGAAGGATCTGAACAAAAGACACATGGTAGATATTCACACAATGAGTAAAGTACTCTTGAAAGAAACATCCATAATATTAATTAGTTCAAGGAGTAATCTGGTGAAGCCTCTCACCCAGCTGAGTGATGTTATACTGGGTAGCATTGCGCGGTAAGAAAATAGGACCAGTAAACACTGCCGTGTGGGCTCTCCTGTAATACAGGCGAAAGCCTTGGTGTTGTCCCATCTTGGTGGAAGCTTCCCACATTGCTTGCACTACACTGCTGTTGACAACTTTGGCAAAGAGAGAGGGAGGTGCTGGAACTGCGACACAAGACAAGACATTATCAAACTTGGCCAAGGAGCAATGATGTTGACTACCGTATTTTCCACACTATAAGGCGCACCTAAAAACCTCCAGTTTTCTCAAAAGCCGACAGTGCGCCTTATAATTTATTTTGTGTGTTGTGTGATATTAACGTTTGAGCAACGTTAAGTTATTCATATATTGTTATTGTTTTCACTATTTCGAATGTTACTATATTGTGATTGCATTAACGTTTGAGCAACGTTGAGTTTTTTACTCTATGCGCCTTATAATCCGGTGCACCTTATATATGGACAAAGTTTTGAAATGGGCCATTCATTGAAGGTGCACCTTATAATCCGGTGCACCTTATAATGCAGAAAATACAGTATTTCTTTGAATCATACTTTTTAAGTGTATTGGGTTGGGGCATTGTATTTTTCATCTTTCTAGTAATCTCTAAAAAAAGTACAAAAAACAAGACTCATGATTGTGGATCTGCCAAGGTGCTTTTGAAGCAAGGCACAGCAAATCCAAAGATGTTGACACCATCACTCTGCCTCTGATTTGGGTCTCTACATAGTGCAACAATACTCAGACATCCTTTTGTGGATTTGTGGATGAGGTATAATAAAAGAATACGCAAGTCTTTGCTGTCTTTCATTGCTTTGACCACTGGTATAACGGGTGTATTCTATGTTTAGTTTTCTGCGCTCACCTTCCCCATGAGTGATCTCTGTGGCACTGTCCGATGGCTTGCTGGCCCCGTGGGATGTGTAGGCTTTGACGTAGAAGGTGTAACTGGTGGAAGGCTCGAGATCGCGGATGACCTGCTGTAGCGTCACCTTACTGACTGCCTCCTCGTACTCCATTTCCATTGGGTCTGTTTGTGAGCAATTAGAGCGATACGCCATAAAAATGGATGAAGTCGCAGAAAAATATGATTAAAATTTGATTATTCTTTTGCATTCCTGTGATATAAAAAAAATCTCCAGAGAGGAAACAAGATATACATTAGTTTCTATTCCAGTTGAATAGTTATCGCTTATTCACTGGATTTGCTGGCTGGTAATTAATAGCGAATCTACTTTGGCCTTGGTCTCGGGAATTTTAGCCCGAGGTAGAGATGGAGGTGAGAGGTGTTATTGCATATTATTGCTCTTAATCCAGAGACACCCAACCATAACTGCGGTCTACCTCCAGCCCTAAACTATCAGGCTGTGCCATCCTGAAAGTGTAATTGTACCAACCTTATTGAATCATGCCTGGGGCCTTTAATTACACATGAGGGAGATCAACTGAGAAGAGCAGCTGGGACTGATCTGAAGCTATATAATGTACGTATTCTCTTCTCCATACTAACGTTAGCAAATGTGCGACCAATTGCTTTGATCATTAAAATGTTTTGATGAAATGTATTTTATAGAATACATTCCAGTTTCATTTGAATTTTCACTGCATACCTCTAATTGGCTCTTAATTTTGCAAGGTGGGATTTCTGGCATTAGTCATGCACTCGCATCCTTGCAAGTCATTTACATTTTACTCTCTGGCTTTTGATTGCATCCTCACCTAGCGTCCTGCGGATGTGGAGCACGTAACCGATGATGTCTTGTGTGTTCTGATCGGGCTCCCTCCAAGACACTTGGATGGTGGTAGGTGAGAGGGCCTTGGCCTGCACGTTGGTGGGCACACCGGGGAGTCCGTCAGCCCAGAGCACCGTGAGACGAGCGCTGGCCTGCGTGGAGCCGGCGCTGTTCTCAGCGATGCACTGGTAGATGGCCTCGTCGTCATGACTGATGCTGTATATCGTCAGTGTGCTGCGAGAGGCAGAAAAATGATCTTTATTATCATTTGCATCATAAAATAGCAGTGACAGTGTAGGTGTATTGTTGTCTTAATAATATGAACCCATATGAGCTTTGGATGGGTCTGATTCACCAATATGGCTTCACATTTTTTTGTCCTTAAAAATTGAGCTTATTGGGAAGTGTGGTTCCAAAGTTCTGTAGTCATCTTTTGAAGGCAGAGGGAATAGGGGGCACACTGACCAGCAACAATTGCATTTTTTCTAATTGCATTCATTTTTTTTATTGCATTTATCCATTACAGTCAAGTGCCATCAAAAAGGTACGTATGGTAGCCGTGGATTGCATTTGAAGGTCATCAGGTGTGTGTTTAGCATAGAGTTTTTCGACTATGCAGTATATGTAATTTACCGAATTGGTACTGCCAGACTTAGAATGTTTATCATTGTGAATGTAGTTAAAATAAAGAATGAATCTGAATAAAAAAAATGCACGTACAGCACAAATATGAATGCTTACTAAATTGAGCTTGTGTAGCTAATATGGCCGGGGAGTGTTTATACTGTTGTGTAAGCTGTTTTTTCACTTACAGCCAATGTCAAAGCAAATCCTGAGTTCTCCCTTTACATATGGTATAGAAAGCAGAAAAAAATGAGCGCCACCACCCACCCCTCAAAAATAGATTCTGTGCAGTTCTTATGCAAATGGTAAAACAAATCAATATCAAATATTGCTTTCACTGTGTACGGGCAGAGGGTTCACAGTCAAGGAAATCGTCATGCACACTGCACGCACCTCATCCAGAGCATATATTTCAACCTGGTTTGTCATCTACTGGAACTCCCTTCGGAGAGCATAAATCAATTTTGGAGTTTTAAAAAAAAAAGTAATTTGCCAACATCAGTGAGCCTTTTCTTGTGTACACACACACCACACACACACACACGCACACACACATGCACACGTATACACAGTCTTTAAGCACAAAGCTGAGACAAACACAGCTTCCCAGACAAGGTAAATGTTTTTTCCTCTCAATGCTTTTACTTGACAATCTCGCCATTCTTTCACTGAAATTGACTGTCGATCACGGCAGATTTCTCCTTCCTGGATTGTGAACTGGCTGTACATCAAACAATATACATGTTTGTGTGTGTGTGTGTTTGTTCTTAACAAGTATAGAAATGCAAAACAAACCTGAGTAACACACCCGCAAAAATCAAATACATATATGACGCAGTTTACCATATTTTCCGGATTATGAATCGCTCCGAAGTACAAGTCGCATCAGCCATAAAATGCATAATAAAGAAGAAAAAATATATAAAAATCGCACCGGAGTACAAGTCTCATTTTTTGGGGGAACTTTTTGGACAAAATCCAACACCAACAACAGACATGAATAGGCAACAACATGTTAAACGATCTGGCGGCTCGATGGCGCACTGGGTAGCACGCCCGCCTCACAGTTAGGAGGGTGCGGGTTCGATTCCACCGCCGTCCCTCCCTGTGTGGAGTTTGCATGTTCTCCCCGGGCCCGCGTGGGTTTTCTCCGGGCGCTCCGTTTTCCTCCCACATTCCAAAAACCTGCTTGGTAGGCCGATTGAAGACTCCAAATTGTCCCTAGGTGTGAGTGTGAGTGCGAATGGTTGTCTGTCTCTGTGTGCCCTGCGATTGGCTGGCAACCGGTTCAGGGTGTCCCCCGTCTACTGCCCGATGACGGCTGGGATAGGCTCCAGCACGCCCGCGACCCCTGTGGGGACTAAGCGGTTCAGAAAATGGATGGATGGATGGATGGATGTTAAACGATACGGTATGTTAACGTTACATAAACACAAACGAGGAACTGAGAAAGTGCCTGACGTAACATATTGACAGTTATTCAAATTACTATAACATAAATAACAAGTTTACCAAACCATCCATGTCACTCCAAATCATTAAATCCATCGAAATCTTCGTCCTCTGCATAAACAACGCCGCTGCTGACTCTGGAAGTACATGCAGCGCTGACGTCGGACTCTTCGTCAGTTGCGGTTCCAATTATTCCACAGGCCTATATAACTATTTATAAACTATATATCAAATAACTATAACATAAATAACAAGTGTATCCGTGTCACTCCAAATCATTAAATCTATCAAAATCGACGTACTCTGCGTCACTTATAAACAACTCCGCTGACTCTGGAAGTCAGTGGATAGTAGAAGTCAGTGGATGAGACTCATCGCCAGTTGCGGTTCCAATTATTCTACAGGCCTAGAGCGCCCTCGTGCAGTTTAAAATGAACATAACGTGAAGTGATGAGTAATGTGTTAATGATCAAGTAATAATGTGTTAATAATTTCACATATACGTCGCTCCTGATTATAAGACGCACCCCCGACCAAACTATGAAAAAAAACTGCGACTTATGGTTCGGAAAATACGGTAATTCAATTAAAACAGTTCATACAAATAGCACATTATTTATTGTAATCATTTTTCGTGGAAAATGTAAATTGCAGGCTTAGAATTTTTGTAGATTTTTTTAGGGTTTTCCAAAAAAATGCAATGCATTTCAACAGGCATCAATAATACACCGATTTTTACGATCCGCCGGCGAAGGTCCATTAAATAATTTTAAGTTGTAATATGAATCTATGTATTTAACAGTAGATGACGGACATGTTAAGTTGCATTTGCACCAGTTTTTATACTAGCCCTGTACTACAGCGTGATTTGGCTTAATGGTTTTTTTCCATTTATTTTTTTGGGTGTATTTGGAATGACACTCAGGATAGGACCAAAATGGTTTAGAATTATGAGTGAATTGATTTTGTGAAAAAAAAAAAAATATTGTTTTTTTCATGCACTTAATGTAGGTTTGCTGTTCTGCAGTTTTGTGCCATCCTTGAATGGTAATTTAGATTCACGAGGGTGCTTGGCACTGTGCAAAAAAACCCACAATATGTGGTTATTGTTGATGGTTCAAACCCTTTGTCGTAGAAGGCTGGATGTTTTATAAATGGAATGTGAAAGTATTATGAAAAATAAAATATGTTATGAGCATGCATTTTGCATGTACGCGTGTATTTTGTTCATATGCAATGGCATTTTTTCCATACATCTAGTTGGTAAGTGTATGGTCCTGTGAATCCCACCCACCCCCGGTGTCAGTAAAGGAAAAATTGTGGCATCCTCCATCATTCAAATTGCCCATCCCTGACTTACTTAAATGAAAAATATGGTGCCTTTGACTGATAATGCCAAAATGTCCAAAGACATCACCTTCAGCACCATCAAGATTATGTTGGTCTTTGTCACAATTGAATTACATGAAACACAAATTCATTTAGCTATTTAATTTAAACAAGGGCAGCAATATCCTTAAGTGTTTGTTTTTCACATTTGCGGAATCGATTTCACAACAATTGTCATACCATTTTCACGACTCTGGCAGGATCATTTGAACATTGCCCAATATTATATGTGTATTCCCTCAAAGCACACAAATAGGAGCAAAAAATGAGCTTCATTCAGAGTATATAATCCATTAGTATTTGTGGACCTTTGTATTGGCCATATGGAAAGTGGCCTTTTAGGATAGGCATGGATGATCCAAAAGTGCTGTTAGTCACCAAGCCAAAATGAAGATTTGAATGATTCAGTTTCCTTGTTAATTGCATATAATTACATCATTACTGTTTCTTATGATGGACAGGATAAACTGTGCAATGGATGTGTAATTAATTATACTCTTCTGTCTGCCAGGCGGGTTGAATTGGCTCAAAAAGGCCTTTTGCATTAATGCCCTTTCTAAGCCAATATCACCTCTGACCTCAGAGGTGGCCGCAGTCTCCAGTCCTCCAACAACTGCTCAACCATCACACCCTTTCATACCAGCAACGGATGGAGTGATTGTAGACAGGCGACGTGACCAGGCGTCAGAGATGAGAGAGGGGCCGCCGGGGAAGCTCGACCTGATGCTGTTACCAAAACACCCAGAGAGTGTGGGGGGAATTCAGGGGGAAAGCTAACAATAAAGTGATTTTTTTTTCAGCAGGTACACTATTCCGAACCTAAACACAATGACACTGTGGATGTGTAGACTTCAGAAATACCACATCTGCTGGCAAAAAGTCGGTCCAACATTCTGAAAGGAGCTTTTGGTCTTCTCCACATTTGGAGCACAAGGGAGAAATGATGTGATTGTCTTTTTGTTGCCTTGTGCAGCTATAGAGCTGTACCATAGTGAGACATAAGAATCTGTATGATATTTTGAAGCATTCCAGTTAATCACAGGCATATATTATATATTACCTTTGGCGATCTATTTTCTTATGAATATGAGATATTTTGGTGACAATTTGCCTAACCTGGAAGTAAGATGCCTGGTTCGTTCCTGTCGAGGTGCGTTCAGTTACCGCTCACAAAGTAGGACATCTCAAAATGACAAGAAAAACTCATTCAATGTATTCAATAGCAATTACTACTACTTGAGCACATTGCGCGTGTACATGGAAATATGTTATAATTTATTAGCCACACCAAAATCAGAAGAGCCGCGCGTCAACTCAAGTGGCAGAGAAAGATGCTCTGAGAACGTGGGTGTATTTTGTCTGCTCCGGTAGGACAGGGGTGGTGCCTCACTTTGTTATGTTACAAAGTGAAGCACCAGTCAATTTCTAGGATCGGGCAGGGGCTGCTACTCAAAGAGGTAGTAATGTGAGCAGGAATGTTCCAATATGAGTGAATGAAGGACATTCCCACATTGTTGTTGGTTAGGAATTGGCATTTTAACATGGCTAAAAGGTTAAAAAGTTGATTTAACGTGATCAAATATTTGTAGCTCATAAGGGCAACCAAATATTAAGCAATCTAGATCAAGTGTCATCAATCTCAGTTAGGTCAAGTGTCATTCACAAATTTTTTTGTTTGGATTTTTTGCTAATTATTGTTTGATGAAAATTCTATTTGGCATCTTGCTTGGGCTAGCTGAAGTTATACTTTGTAAAGCTCAGTGGTGGCTGATGAGTGCGGTGATTATTTCCACCCAAAATGCTTCTGTTTAAAGTAAGTGTTAGTCATGCTACAGCTGTAAATGTAAGCCACATTCTTTCCTACCAGGAAAAAACTACCAGAGGGATAAATGGGATCTGGCGGGCTTATGGCTAAATCCCTCTTGGGTCACAAATATCACACGAAACAGCAATTGACTTTTTAAAAAGGCGATCGTCTGGTCTTGATTATATGTTTGTCACTATAAAGTATCCCAAGTTGGATAGAAACAGATGGAAAGAGTGAAAGACAAAGTGTTTGGGGGAATGGGGGGGTAGGGAGTTGTTTGCTTGTATTGCATGAGCTCCAAAGCCAGGCTGTCCTCTCCTGACAGGATGACACCATCATTTACCCATCAGTTCAAGGTTGTTTCACGGATTGATGCATAAGGCCAGTGCGTCTGACAGTGGGGCCTTGGCTCTGTTGTTCCATCTCTGAGGGCGTGTTTACTTGCCATTGTCTGTGAGCAGCACCCCGTCAAAAAAAAATGCATGGCTATTCCGAATCCAGCATGAGGGAATAGGACAAAGAGAGAAACAGGAAGAAAAGGTGGGGGGAAGTGTTGGGGAGACGGTCAATGAGCCGTCTGTGGTCTGAGAGGAGGGAAGGGCCCGGTGGTATGACTGATTACAGGCAAGGTCAGAGGTCAAGGCCAATGCCCAAGCCCTATGATTCATGTGGGCTACAAACAAGAAAGAACTTCTCTTGGTGAAAGAAAATGAGCTAAAAGAATGAAGAAGAAAAGAAAGAGCCTTTTAGAGTTTGTGGAGTAATGTGCAGTTTTCAAAGAAGCCTGTTACCTCTCATGATAGTCTTCAAAAATAAACCACTCCAACCGGTTTCCTTTCTTTCCAAGTGCTACAAAGACCAACAGAATTTTTTTTTTTTTGTAAAGATGGTCAGACAGCCATTCAGTCCAATAGTCTCAAAGTGTGTCAATATTAAACAAGTGTGTTTTAATATGTATTAGCAAGCATGCAGATGTATGTGTGAAAGTGTGTGAGTTAACATGTGTCAACACGTAGCAGTGAGAACAAACAACTTCCCCTGAGTGGCTATGTGTCCGTTTACATAAGCAGCCAATCGGGTATGAGCTGACACCCCATTCAGCATTTGCCTCTTGTGTAAAGTGCAAAGGGCAACACATTTGTGAATTTTTATGTGAAACTATGTGCTCACCAAATGAATAATAGCATTGCTGAGATATTAGTGTACATACATGCTCACTCGCTTTTTTATTAATCTGTGCATGCAAGAGTGTGCGTGAATATAATCGATTCCCCTTCCTGCCCTTGTCCGATTTCCTCTTGAAGGTCATGAGGGATGAGGGGCTGAAGGGAGTAACATTGCAGTTTGCGTATTGTTGCATAAACATACACGCCCCCTTCCGACCGTACATTAATTGAAATTGGTCGTTTGCACTCACAGTATATTCCGGCTTCCCTGTCATAACACCAATATACTATATTGTATGAGAACAGAGGCATCGTCCTGCCCAGAGCGGTTGAATACAATTTACATATGATTACTTTTGTTTTGGCTTGGCTCAGGAGGTAAAATGCCTAGCGCCATGATTTCCCATCTACTCTGCCTCTCTGCAACACAGCAATAAAAGCAATCTACATTACAGAGGCTGTTTGAGCTTGAGGTAAAACTCATCTTCCTGTTCATGGCCCTTACCAGAAAAAAATGGACCGTTGTAACCTGAAATCACTCGCTGTGCAAAATGAATATACAAACAAATCATACACAATATTATTGTCAGATACGTCATGATGATGATGATGATACGTACTGTAGATTATATATTTGAAAATAGTAATGGTTCCTAACGCCAAAATCAGGATAGATATTTTTGTTCCAAAGACGTGACATTTGTATTATATGGCTTACATTAGTACCTTGCTTTGTGACTTACTAAATTATTTGCAAATAACATATTTGAGCCACAATGAACTACTGGATGAAGCAACTCAGAAAATGTAAAACAACTTAAATAAATGTTATACTGAATCTATAATTGTTTGAATCATTTGAATCGAGCAGAGGACACACTATACTAAGTCAATCGGCGACCTCCACAAAGGCCAACCAATTCTAAATATTGTCTGATATGTTGTGTTCATAATATATTGAGCGATACCATTTCATTCCATATCTGCTGCTGACGGTAATGGACATTATCAATTGGGTAATGCCAAGCACAGAACTTCATTTTTTACTGCACTACCATCTTTTGGATCCGCTAGTGCGCCAACCCAGTTCATCTCAATTCGAGCAGAGTGTAAATAACGTCAAATGAGAATCAAAATTTCTTGGGACATTCTCACCAGTGACACCGAAGAACATCACATTTCCTGGATTGGAAAACACTTTACTATTACTTGGACATGTTTTTATTGCCCAAGATACAAAGTTTATTTGTATCACAATGACACAGGGGAAATTTATAAGGTAGAAATATAATTCTAAATGACAGAAAGCCTTTCACGGTCAACTAGCAGTTTATGAGCTAATTAACTAATAGTAGATTACAAAATGAATCTTGATTCCCATAGCAATCAAAGAATAGTTTGTGAAGCATGACATCCACATTATAGCAGGGTCATAGACTCATAGTGGCAAGTAGAAACCCACTTCATCTTCTCATTTGCTCATTGTGCCCACTTATCATTTTGCTTTTCCCCGACAACAAAACATGGTCCTGGTCATTTGTTTTCTTCCACTCCTCTTTTCTTCTCCTTGACTAATAAAGTGTAGGCTGGGGAAGGGGAGTGGGAGTGGATGAGTACATGTGAGTGATGGTGATGTCTGCTCAATGTACTTGCTGCACTCCACTGCAGCTATTGATCTTTTTTATGCATATGTAGTACATTTTCTACATTTTCCTTATGAATAATAAAGCAATGAATAGTGGTTGGTTTCTTGCGTGGCCCAAACGGAAAAATTGAACCCTGCATGGAGTCATATGTTACAGAATGTACGAAAAAGTATATGTGCTGGGGCTATGAAACACTGCGCGATATTTACAATAGTTTGTTTTAAAAAAACATTGGTCACCTTTATTTATTATTTCTTCTGAATGCACCAGTTCCACTTGGAATGGGGGCAATATTATTACAGCTCATGCATTCATTCATTTTATACCGCTTGTCCTGTTTATGATCACAGACAAACTGGAGTCTATCCTAGCTGACTTTGAACGAGAGGGAGATTACAGGTCGCACATTCCGACAAACGACCAGTAACACTCAAATTCACACCTATGGGCAATTTAAAGTCTCCAGATAACCTCTAGAGGTGTGGGCGGAAGCATTACATCTCGCAACACAGAGAAGCACATGACAAGCAAATTACACAAGCAGAGAAAGGAACCAGAAAATCTCGGCCGCCAACTGCTAACATTTCCCGTGCTGCCACAGTTCATGCAAATACATGGCAATAAAGGAAGGTGGGTACAAGCTGGTACAATGTAAATTAATCATTTAAATTATCTTTGAGATGCATTTGCAATGCCACGTTCCGTAAGACAATAAAGCAGTCACTGCAGCATGTGGACTTTATCGTGTGAAAACATGCTCCTACAAAACTCATTGCACTCAAGGGGACCACCACGGGAAAGCATCCAATAAGGTGCACGCACACAAAGACATGCATTAAATCAGCCAGGGTAAAATGGCCAAGTTGATGGAGAAATGCCACCCAAAGGAATTTATCACAACCAGTCAAAGCAAAATAGTATTCTTCAATGTCCCAAATGTTACTTAAATGCATCATTAAGATCTGCACACATGTTCAATTTTGTTACTTGCCTACTTACCTGTTGTTGTTCCTGAGCTTGATTTGGCCATCAGGCTCCAGGATCCGGCCATTCTTGAGCCAAGTGAGCTGGGGCTCAGGTTCGCCCTGGGCTTGGCAGGTGAAGATAGCGGTAGTCCCCACAGGGCGGGCGATGGACTGCGGAGGTTGAATAAACTCTGCAGGAGCTGAAAATTATATGCAAATGTCAGAGAATGGTCTCATCAAAGGACACTACTTGGTAAAACCAATCAAAAGTGATATATTGCAGTGTTAATCTCACGAACTACTAGTTATTACCTCACAGAAACTCTACATTTGGTTTGAATGCTTTTTTACAGTTGTAACTGGTGTCAGTTAGTATAATTACAATATCCATCCATCCATATTCTATACCGCTTGTCCCCACGGGGGACGCGGGTGTGCTGGAGCCTATCCCAGCAGTCATTGGGCAGTAGGTGAGGGACACCCTGAACCAGTTGCCAGCCAATCGCAGGGCACAGAGACGAACAACCATCCGCACTCATACTCACATCTACGGACAATTTGGAGTGCTCAATCAGCCTACCATGCATGTTTTTGGAAGCCGGAGTACCCGGAGAAAACCCATGCGAGCACGGGGAGAACATGCAGACTCCACACAGAGAGGGTCGGAGGTGGAATCGAACCCGCACCCTCCTAACTGTGAGGCGGACGTGCTAACCGTGCCGCCTATGATTACAATATGTCATACTAATGTAAAAACAGGAAAATAAAAGACAAAGAGGTGCAAGCAAGAGAACATTTGTTAGCCCTAATGTGATTTAAAACACTTTAACAAATGGAAGTAAACTGCAGTTTCATCATATTATGTCTCCCCCATACTACACGCAAGCACCAATGGTCAATTAGAGCTGATAACTTATTCATATAGAGCAAGGCAGGGACTTTATAGATACTTTAAATCACATTAAGTAATTACAGCTACATCTGCCTAAGTTTCATTTTGGTTGCCGCTTTAATTAGAATAGTGATTTTTAACTATTGCACTGAATTATTTATGCCTATGCTTATTAATAAAACAGATTTTGATGATATTTCACAGTCCACAGAGTGTAGAAAGCTGCAGAGGATAATGTTGGAATAATGCCTCGTGGTCATAATTATCTAATAGGACCTGGGAGCATGCATGTTAGCAGGGTCAATAATTCTTGTGAATCCTGATTAGAAAAATATCACAGAAAAAAAATTACAGTCCCCTCCCTGAGCTGTCATCTTATCCTAGGAGAGGGCTTTTTGTGTCCCAGTGATCTAAGATAAGTTGTCTGGTGATTTATGCTCATGGCAGGGTCACCCATGACAAACAGATGCTAGTTTAAGAGAACAGACATAGTACGGTTCATAGACCTCTAAAACCTTTGCACCTCAATCTCCCCTGCCTAGACGCTGGCCACCGGGACCTTCTCTGGAGCCAGGCCTGGAAGTGGGGCTCATTGGCAAGTGTTGGTGGTGGGAGGGCTGCACCCATGGGGCCCAATCGGGTACAGCCCAAAGAGGCAACATGGTATCCCTCCCCATGGGTTCACCAAGGAGGTCATTATCAGTATCAGACTCATTATCAGTCGGTTGTGGTGTAGAAGGAGCTGAGCCGAAAGGTGAAAGGCTTGAGCGATTGGTCAATCTATGTTCTGAGCTTCACCTATGCTCATGACTGAAAGATGGATGGATGGATGGATGGATGGATGGATGGATGGATGGATGGATGGATGGATGGATGGATGATGGATGGATGGATGGATGGATGGATGGATGGATGGATGGATGGATGGATGGATGGATGGATGGATGGATGGATGGATGGATGGATGGATGGATGGATGGATCATATATGGTTTGAGCAACCATGCTGTAAATTGAACTGTGAGAATCATATCATGGCACACCTGTTCATCTCTATGAAACAATGAGTACTGTATTTTCTGGACTATCAGTCGCAGTTTTTTTCCTAGTTTGGTTGGTGGTGCGACTTATACTCTGGAGCAAAATAGGAGTGAAATTATTAACACATTATTATATCATTTCACATGTTATTTTCACACTAAACCGCAAGAAGGCGCTCTAGGCCTGTGTTGATAATTGTTTTGATTAGTCTGACGTAAGCAACGTAGAAGAGGAAGTGCCGCATCTTCTACTTCCACTGTTTGCGGAGTTGTTTAAAAGTGACACAGAGTTCATTGCATTTAATGATTTGGATTTACACGAATGGTTTGGTAAACTTGTTAGCATGTTATTTATGCTATAGTTATCTGAATAACTCGTTTGTTTATTATGTTAACATACCAGGCATGTTCTCAGTTGTTGTTGATGTGTCATGTAACATTAGCATACCATACAAATATTCAGCCTGTTGTTGCCTTTATTCTATTTTTATTTTAAATTGCCTTTGAAGATGACATGTCTGTTCTTGTTGTTGGATTTTATCCAATACATTTTCCCCAAAAATGTGACATATACTCCAGTGCAACTTATATATGTATGTCTTTTCCTACTTTATTATGCATTGTATGGCTTGTGGGAAAATACGGTAACCTAGTATCTCACAAAGTGATGGACAAAAGAGTGTTTGACCAAGGATGAGAACATACTACAAAGTACTTCGACACATGCAAATCAGTAAAATTGTCAGATAATAGTAACACATCAGTTCCAAACTTTTGTAGTTTATTTATATACACAAAGTAAACACATGGAAACATTTTAGCCAATAGTTCTATAGTGCCTCATGCAAACATTTGAATCCATACCAACAAATTCCAACAAATGCGTCAGAATTTCCATCCATGTTTGCTGACAGCATTTGTGAGGCCTTTTATTAGCTCACTATGTTTGTCTGTTGTATGTTTGTGTAATGTGTCTGACTTCATAAGACCAAGTCGGGTTGTTGTGATGCGTCTAGTGTGTTGGTAGAGTGCCTAGAGCATGTCACTTCTCACTGTCAACCCTCACCGCTGGCTGGCAGTTTGTGAACGGGAGAGCCGAGTGCGTAAGTCTCTCCCTGCCAGTACATAGCCTCTCTAACAGCAAGCCCTATGTAGTGCCTCCACGCGGCGACACACGGTAACTGGGTACAACACGGACCCAGGCGGAACTACAAGGGACTCGGAGGAGGTCTGGCCCCTAGAGGTGCGGCACGCAGGCCCACCGGTGTGTGGACACGCCCTGGTGCCCACGAACCAGCCCCCAAACTATGCGTTAAATAGTACCACTGCCCAGTGGGTTCCTCGTGAGAGGAATGGGCTAAGGGAGTCAACCCCTACAGAAAATCAATTTCCCCTTCGGTTAGGAAGGAAAAGGAGAAGGAAAACTCTGATTTCAAACCTCCGTTCATGGGAAAAGGCTTCGGGAGTCAACCCCGAGGAAAAATCCGGAGCTGGAGTCCCTAAGGCGGATCCTGTGTTGATTCAACCTCTTTCCGGCAACTCCTGCGACTTCGCCGGCACTCAGACAGTATTGGCCCTGCCCTTCCTCTGGTGTGTCCAGCGGAGTGGAGTGGGGGAACCTGGTAAATGGGCAACAGCTTGTTCTCCATAGAAACATGCCCAGGCTCTGCGCCCTGAAGAGTCTACTTCAGCATCACGTCACAGCGTTGGAACAAAAACGGAAAGCAGCAGATTTACCGGTTATAAGCCACCGCTCGATTGGCGAAGAGCGAGGCGCCAGGGGTTGCTTTCGACAGTGGGAGAGATCTTCGCGTCTCATTGGGCAGCTACCGCCCGCTTCAAGCTGGGCAGTCCCCAGCCAGTAAGGTGCTGCCTCGCCACGGTCTACTTGCCCCACTGGGTGTGTGGGTCATAGGGGAAACCTGACAAGTAGCCCGACAAAGTCTTACACCAGGCCGAAAATGCAAACAAAACGGGAAAACTAAAGGAAAACCCCGCTCATACTTGAAAATTGGCACGTGGAATGTACGAACCTTAACCACTGGCCTTTCTGAAGACCTTCAAGCCATCAATGATGCCCGAAAGACCGCCGTTATCAACAACAAACTTCTGAGGTTACAGCTAGACATTGTTGCTCTTCAGAAAACAAGACTCCTCTCTTCTGGCTGCATCAGGGAGAAAGATTACACCTTTATCTGGCAAGGAAAACAGCCTGGTGAACCAAAAGAACACGGGGTGGGATTCTCCTATCGGAACAGCCTATCTGGTTCCATCTTGCCAGAGAGAACAGAGAGACTCCTGAAACTTCAGCTCCGAACATCAACAGGCGTGGTGAACTTTATCAGTGCGCTAGAAGACCTTGTGTCTGGCAAAGCACCAGGAAAAGATGGCATCCCTCCAGAAGTTCTGAAATGCGCAAAGGGTACACTCATCCAACATCTTCATGAGATCCTCTCTTTGTGCTGGAAGGAAGGCGAAGTGCCACAGGACATGCGAGATGCAAACATAGTCACCCTATACAAGAAAAAGGGTGATAGAAGTGACTGCAACAATTACCGCGGAATCTCACTCCTCAGCATTGTCTGCAAACTCTTCGCGCGCGTAGTGTTAAGAAGATTGCAGGTCCTGGCCGACAGAGTCTACCCAGAATCACAATGCGGATTCAGAGCAGAAAGATCCACCATAGATATGGTAGTTGAGAACTGTGAGGCAACTACAAGAGAAATGCAGAGAACAAGGAAAACCACTTTACCTTGCCTTCATCGATCTAACCAAGGCCTTTGATCTCGTGAGCAGAAAAAGACTTTTCAACATTTTGGAAAAAAATTGGCTGCCCCCCCCACCATGCTGAGCGTTGTCAAATCATTCCATGACAACATGCAAGGAACTATCATACACAACGGCAATGCATCCAAACCATTTAACATCAGCAGCGGGGTAAAACAAGGATGTGTTCTGGCTCCAACCCTGTTCAGTATATTCTTCTCCGTCATGCTGAAGTTTGCATTTGGAAACGCCACAGAAGGAATCTACTTACGAACTAGACACGATGGCAACCTCTTTAACATCACAAGACTAAAGGCCAAGACCAAAGTTTGAACCAGGTGCCTCCGAGAATTCTTGTTCGCTGATGACGCAGCTGTTGCAACCCACACAGAAGAGGAACTCCAGGCACTCATGTCTCGCTTCGCATACGCCTGTGAACAATTCGGCCTAACCATCAGCCTAAAAAAGACACAAGTGATGGGCCAGGATGTTGTAACACCACCGGCAATCACAATCTCAAACCACACGCTGGAGTCCGTCCATGACTTTATCTACCTGGGCTCTACCATTTCAGACAAGGTGATTATTGACAAGGAACTCGCTCGGCGGATCGGCAAAGCTGTATCAACTTTTGCTCGCCTCACAGAAAGAGTCTGGTCCAACAACAACCTGACGAGAAACACCAGGGTTCAGGTCTACAAAGCTTGTGTCTTGAGCACCCTACTCTATGGCAGCGAAACCTGGACGCTCCATGTAAGACAAGAGAAGAAACTGAATGCCTTCCACCTTCGATGTCTACGACGCATCCTCGGGATCACCTGGAAAGATCATGTAACCAACAACGCAGTGCTGGAGATGACCAAAATAGCTTCCATGTTCTCCCTGCTCAAGCAGAGACGCCTGCGCTGGCTGGGCCACGTGACCCGTATGGGCGAGGGAAGAATCCCCAAAGATCTCCTGTTCGGCGAATTGTCGTCTGGTTTGAGGCCAGTAGGACGACCCCAGCTGTGCTACAAGGACACCTGTAAACACGATATGAAAGCCGCAGGCATCGGACTGAACACATGGCAAACTATCGCTCAAGGCAGAAGCTACTGGAGACAGAAAACGAGAGAAGGTCTTGTCGCCTACGAAGACATCCTGAGGCAGCAGGCCAACGGCAAAAGACTGAGAAATAAAAATCTGAATTTTCAAGATTTTAATAACACCTCTGACCACCGCTGTGCAAGATCCGGCAGAAGCTGTGCCTCCCGGATCGGACTGCATAGCCAAACGAAGCACTGCCGTGGAGTGACACCAACAGGCGCAAACCCATGATCTCCCGGGATCGACGGCTGCCTACACATGTTTTCTACCTTTTTCTGCTTCTTTTGTTGTATATTATGGCATGAACTTCGAGGGCTGTTTCAGGGGTGAAGGTCAGGTGGAATTCAAAGGGATATTTATTTGTACCTGTGGTAAGTGTTATATCATCAGCAACATCCATGCCATCCCTGTAGCTCTTGCAATTCAATTTGCAATTCTCCTTGCATTTTTCCTATCTTCCTTTGCGATCCAAAAAACTTATAATTACCCTCATAAATTTACTGGAAGAGCTTAATTGTTTGGTCACATAATATTCTATGTGTAATTTCTATATGACATTGTGCAACACAGTTGTATTAATCCTATATGGATTTTGAATATTCCTCCCAATACCCCCATGCACAGCCAGGTTGCCAAACTTGCTACTTCTCTCTCAGCGGCGAGCAGGCACAGTTTGCTCCTTAACCTCACTCCTCCCCCTCCCCTCCATCCCCACTCCCCTATTGTGTTGGGCCATCTGCCATGTGACTTAGCAGCACAAATAAACAAGCAAGCTGTCGCTGATGTGCCCGCGCATACAATCACAGTTATATGGAGCCGCTTGCCAGACTTTCTAAGCAAAACCTAAATCAAATGTGATAGACTAACGCTGTTGCGATGCTCAGGCGGAGCCGTGTCCATACGGAATTCGTATGGACTGCAATCCACACCGACTACGGTGCGTAAGCTGTACACGTCCGAAAATATGCACATTACAAAAAAATGTCACACTTCCAAAACACGAGACTCCACACATAACGATTACAAATCACGAGTTTTAAATGAGCACGTGTGATGTGTAAAGTCAACACATCACACATGAACTGAAAATTGCCAGGAGAGACAAGAGACAAGAAAACCTGCAAAACTTCAGCGTAAACAAACATGGTGGACAAAGAGGAGTCATTGGCGATAGTTTGTGTTTGTTTTTAGCGGAAAAGAGCAATATGTGTCGATAATGTGTACGTCAAAGGAGTGAAGACAGCGGCAGCATTGACTTTCTGTTGCCTCATGACTGTTTTGATTATGAATCCCCCTCTGTGCTTCCTTGTCGCTTCACTTACTGACTGTGTGCTTGTTTATCCTTATGCACCCGCTACAAGGTGCGAGTTCATTGACATCATAAATACAACACATTGTTGAACATGTGGATTAAAAAAGGTATATTCAGTGTTATTCCCACTTTTGATATCAAAAGGATGTTTTGACTTGTGTGCAGTCCAAATGGCTTTTTGAGTATTTAAGGTTGCCAATCTCTGTTCTAAAGCCATACTCCCCACGCTCATATATTCAAACTTCACAATCCATCTTTTTGCAACAGAAATCAATACCAAAAACACAGACAGTAGCACATAATTAACATCTGTTTCCCCCCTGTAAGGATAAGATGATTGTCTTTGACTTGACAGGAAGATAAAATGAAGTATTGACCTGGATCAATACTACTAAAGCAAAGTGTGGACCTGTTTAATCAATGTAAGAACAGAGTGAATGAAAGATGTTTCCTGCTTGGGGACATGTCATGCACAAGGATGCACACATCTGTCCTCATCTTAGTGGTCAAAACCACACTTATCTCTCACCTTGTCAACATGTCAACTTGCGCCATCACATGCGGATGACGAGTTGAGAAAAGAAATAATCACAGGATTATTGTGTGTCCTGGATTAATTAACAGTACAGCAAGTCAACTGCAATCAGTAATGCCCTTGTGTTTGCGTCTCAAAGTTTTTCAAATGATCCAGATACCAATAAAAGCTAGCGCTTTTGGTTGCCTTGGTTCCATACACTCTTGGCCTTATTATCTTCTGACTCTGTCCATTGTACGTGTCTTTTCCTCAGTCCACTCACCGTATTTTCCGGACTATAAGGTGCACCCAAAAACCTAAAATTTTCTCAAAAGCCGACAGTGCGCCTTATAGTCCAGCGCGCCTTATATATGGACCAAATTCCTAAATTTAAAGTGTCTCGAAGCATTGTGTCATGAAATCAATCATAAGTGGCCCGCTGAAGACTATGAATCATGAATCAAAAAGATTATGGATCATTATTTTGTGATTATAAAGTAATTTGTTGCGCCTGAAGTTGAAATAAAAAAGATAAAATGGAGAATGATTTGATTTGGATTAAAAATCTGACATGATGCATTAAAGGTGTGCCTTATAGTTCACTGCGCCTTATATAAGGACAAAGTTTTAAAGTGGGCCATTCATTGAAGGTGCGCCTTATAGTCCGGTGCGCCTTATAGTCCGGAAAATACGGTACTTTAAGAGTAAACTACACTTCAGAAGTGTAGGGGTCTTGGGGCAAAAACACAAACGTACCTTCCAGCACTTTATTTGGCTCATGTGTTTATTTCTTTGGCTGGCAAAATAAGCTTTTGATTGGGGTAAGGAATGGATAGTGATTCATCTCCCCATAAAGCATACTGTCAAGTATAATCATACTGCAAGTGTAGTTTATGAAACAGACAAGAGCATGCAGATACTAACTTGCATGAATTTTGACAATCGGTGAAAAATGATTTGTCATGGTATGAACAATTTAGCGTCATGTAAAAGCTCTACGTAAGAAACAATTATTTTAACTTTTTGGTGCCTTAACCACGAAGACACCTACCTGGACAACAGCTCCCTTCCAGACAAGGTTGAGGTAGGCGAGTTGCAGCGGCTAGCTGGTTTTTCACTTCCAAACTTTACGCCATGCCGCCCAATGAGGGCTACGATGAACTCAAATCATCCATAGACTTGATACGGCAAGACCTTACCACACTCTTAGAGCAGCAAGCCACCCTGCTCCAGCTAACGTCTGAACCAGGGGTCACCAACCTTTCTCAAACCGAGAGCTACTTCCTGGGACTGATTAAGGCAGAGGGCTACCAGTTTGACACACACTTCTGAAATAGCCAATTTGCTCAATTTGGCTTTAACTATGTGTTATTATTGTCATTTCCAGTTCACATGTAAGTGTGATTTTAACAAGAATAGCAAAACTACAGTCAAACCTTGGTTTTTGACCACAATCTGTTCCAGAAGGCGGTTCGAGAAGCGAATCGGTCGAATTCCATTCTATTTTTCCCATTACAAATAATGGAAAATCTTTTAATCCGTTTCAAGACACACACAAAAAAAAAAAAAAACGCCTTTTTTAAGCATTTTTTCATTTGCGCATATTTGTCCGATCAAGCAACTGCAGCGCACCACCGAACGCGCAACTGCACCGCACTGGTCGCATTATTGTGACAGAACCGTTGCTGAAATTTAGAAAACATTTCTAAAGTTCTGATGTACTTTCCAAAATTTAAGTGGACCTCAGTGCGCAGGGAGCTTAATTTGATCCGATTGCGCAACTGCAGCGCGCCGGGCGCTCACTGTCGCATTGCTTTAAGAGCGTCTTTGTGTTTTAGGATGGCTTTACGTCCTTTACTGCTCCCACTTGCTTTCTTTGGAGGCATGATTAGGGGTTAATACACTCCTCAAATTAACGAAAATACAATAACAACGGAGTCAGTCGGCATCCGGGCCGCGCCGTCGGGTTTTCTCGGGTCCTCCCGGCTCATCTCGCGAGGTTCGACCTCCGAATTTTGTTCGACAACCGAAGCAAAAAAATCTTGAATTTTTTTTGTTCAAATTCCGATTTGTTCGAGAACCAGGGCGTTCGAAAACCGAGGTTTGACTGTAAAATAAATAGATGCAGCTCACTGACAAGTGCCGCTATTTGAGCTAATTTTAGAACAGTCCTGCGGGCGACTCATGCGGTCCTCACGGGCGACCTGGTGCCCGCGGGCACCGTGTTGGTGACCCCTGGTCTGAACTAACGGAGCTTAAGAAATTATCCAAGGAGAAAGATGAGAAAATCCTGTCGCTTGTACAGAGAGTAGATGCACTGGAGCAGTACTCCCGACAAGAAGACCTCATAATCACTGGTCTTAAAACAACACACCGCTCCTATGCCAGGGCGGCGGGTCCTTCGGATCCCTCGACAGATGGCTCTCCATCGGACGAACTGTCAACGCTTGAAAATCAGGTAGTACAGTTTTTTGAGAGTAAGCATATGGAACTCCAGAAAGGAAACATTGCCGCTTGTCACACACTCCCAAGAAACCGAAAACGACAAAAAGATGCTCCGAAAATTATCATTCGGTTCGTCAATAGGAAACATAAAGTGGATCTTTTGAAGCAAGGGAGGAAACTAAAAGGAACGGGTGTTTACCTAAATGAACACCTCACTACGAAGAATGCTGAGATAGCCTGGAACGCATGCAAACTGAAGAAGGAAAACAAGATTCTCGCAACGTGGGTCAGAAACTGCAAAGTATGGATTAAAACAAACGAAGCAACACCAGAAGATGTCAAAACCCTCGTTGTGAGTGAACTGGAGGAACTGAAGATCTATGGCCTGGTCCAACCTAACATCTACAATGGCTCATCTGATGACCATAAACTGGTACCTATTGGACCCTCCTGACGAGAATGGTGGATTACAGCGGAGCACAACATGGCAAACAGAAACTGGCGGGGAGGACATCCAACTCAGGTAGACCGTCCCCTTACACCCTTCATGCCATCCAGTGACACTCTCAATAATGCAGGAATTTCTGTCCCACCGAATCTAGACTCTTTATTATTTAATTCATTTGACCTAGAGAATGTTACTGCTGGTATTTATGAGTCCTTCTTGAACCCGGATACTAATTACACTTCCCTAAAATCTGTTGAATTGTCATGCGAATATTTTTCTGAAGATATGTTTAGCAAACTGTGCAATACTCCTCCTGGCCACTGCCAAACAAATGTATTCTCCACTGTCCACTTTAATGTACGGAGTATCTCTAAAAATCATGATGGTCTGCAAACCTATTTATCAACCTTAACACATTCCTTTTCAGTAATACTGAAACCTGGATGGTTGATAATACATCTAGCTACCCTCTCTCTCACTACACTCCTATACACTCATGTAGACCAAACAAGCAAGGTGGAGGAGTCTCACTGTATGTGATTGATAATTTCAATTTCTCTCCCAGAAAGGATCTAAGTGTTAACTTTGATATGACTGTAGCCGAATCTGTGTTTATAGAACTTTCATCTTGCTCACTTATAAACAACAAAAAATGTGATAATTGGATGTATATATAGACCACCAGACTCTGATAAAATCACTTTCAATGAAGCCCTCGACTCCACTCTAAAAATTATAAACAAAGAAAACAAATTGTGTGTCCTACTTGGTGAGTATAATATTAATTTGCTTGAAACTAAGCAGTCACATACAGCAGACTTCCTTAATACATTATACTCCAGTAACTTTTTCCCTCTTATTAACAAACCCTCCAGGATCACAAGCTCAACGGCCACTCTCATTGACAACATTTTATTTAATTCTCTAGACTACAAAATAACATCTGGCCTGTTGATCTGTGATGTATCTGATCATCTTCCTAATTTCATCCACAATGATAGTGGTCCAAAAATCAAAGGTCATACTGGTGATCAAATGAAATTCCGCAAATTTACCGAGAAAAACATGGTATCTTTTATATCTATCATCAGCTCTGTGTCGTGGGATGAGGTTATCCTGTTGCAAGATGTCAACAAAGCCTATCACTCCTTTCTAACAATACTCACAAATGCATTAGAGTCCTCATTTCCTTTAATTTCTAATCGTAAAAATAACTCCAAAGGGAAACCATGGATAGCGGATGAACTAAAAAAATCTTCACGTAAAAAAAATAAACTTTATAGAAAATCTATTGCAAATCCCACCCCTATAAATATAGAAACATACAAGAAATATAAAACTAAATTTACAGTATTACTAAGGAAAACCAAACAAACTTACTATGCTGATAAATTTACTCAAGCCTCTGGTGACATCAAAAAAACATGGAATCTTATCAACCATTTATTACATCGCAAAAAATCTCAAACATCTACCCCAAATGAGATGCTGTGGAAAAATGGAGCCCATTCAAACCCAGTAGATATTCCTAATGGTTTCAATGATTTCTTCGTAAATGTTGGCGCTCGGTGGCGCACTGGGTAGCACGTCCGCCTCACAGTTAGGAGGGTGCGGGTTCGATTCCACCTCCGGCCCTCCCTGTGTGGAGTTTGCATGTTCTCCCCGGGCCCGCGTGGGTTTTCTCCGGGCACTCCGGTTTCCTCCCACATTCCAAAAACATGCTTGGTAGGCCGATTGAAGACTCCAAATTGTCCCTAGGTGTGAGTGTGAGTGCGATTGGTTGTCTGTCTCTGTGTGCCCTGCGATTGGCTGGCAACCAGTTCAGGGTGTCCCCCGCCTACTGCCCGATGACGGCTGGGATAGGCTCCAGCACGCCCGCAACCCCCGTGGGGACTAAGCGGTTCAGAAAATGGATGGATGGATGGATGTTGGCGCTACCTTGGCATCTAGCTTCTCAACCTCTGATACAAGCCCCTGTTGTCTAATTAAAGGGCAGTTTCCTTCACTCTCCATTCTTGACCCTCCTAGTGTTGAGGAAGTTTACAGCATTGTCATGAGCTTGAACAACTCGGCCCCTGGCCATGACGAGATCAGAAGCTTACTTATTAAGAAAATCATCCATTCAATAATAAACCCACTAACACACATTTTCTCCTTATCTTTAAAATTTGGCATTGTACCCCAAGAACTAAAAATTGCTAAAGTCATTCCTATTTTCAAAGTTGGCGAGACAAATGAATATGGTAATTTTCGGCCTATATCCATTCTTCCATGCTTCTCCAAGATTTTAGAAAAATTGGTTTATTCAAGATTGGCAAAGCCCCTAGAAACAAATAATATTCTCTACAAGCATCAATATGGTTTCTGCAAAATGTTTTCCACTGAGCATGCACTGCTTCAGCTTGTCAACCATATCTCAACAGCTCTTGACAATAAGAAATTCACTCTTGGTGTCTTTCTAGATCTAACTAAAGCATTTGATACTGTCGACCATAAGATCCTTATCGCTAAGCTAGAGAGATATGGAGTGAACGATTCTGCCCTGAAATGGTTCACGAACTATCTTGCCAACAGAGAACAATATGCATATTTAAATGGTTGTTCTTCCAACAGATCTAAAATACTATTTGGGGTCCCGCAGGGCTCAATATTGGGTCCTCTATTATTTTTGGTGTACATAAATGATTTTTCCATGTCTTGTTCAAATTTTCTCCCATTGTTATTTGTGGACGATACCAACCTCATGGCCACCCACGATGATTTTAATTCCCTCATTGCAAGTGTGAATGCTGAGTTGCACGCTATTACAAAATGGTTCAAAACAAATAAGTTGACACTCAATAGAAAAAAAATTAACTTCATGATCTTCTGCAATATAAACAAATCTTACCCCAAAGAACAGACCAAAATTTACATAAACAATAACGAAATCGATCAAGTTACTAGCACCAAATTCCTAGGAGTTAAATTGGTCCAAACACATTGATTTGGTTTGCAAAAGATCTATGAAAATGCTAGGTATTTTACGAAAAGTTTGTCCCTTGGTCCATCCTTCTGCTCATCTCACTCTGTATTATAGTTTCCTGTTTCCTTTACTCAATTCATCATCATCATCAAGTGTCTTGCCTGGAACAGGCATTGACGGCCATGGCCCTCCATTCTTCTCTGTCATCCGAAGCTTTCATGAACTGGTTGTTTGTTAGCTCTTTATGAGTTGCCCATTCATTGAGGCTGTCCACATACATTTGTCGTTTGCGTCCTCTGCTTCTCTTTCCCTCAATCTTTGCTGTTGCGCTGAGATGTTCTATTCCCTTTGTTCTGTAGATGTGCCCAAAGAATTTCATCTGTCTTTTTCGTACTGTATTGAGGAGTGATCTTTTCATATTCATCATTGTGCTTCTGAGATCTCTGGTCTTATTTTATTTCTCAGCCTCACCAGGAGTATTTTCAGGAGGAGTTTCAATGTATGGCTCATGAGGCTTATCGTTCTGTGACTTTCACAATCAGTTGTTCCTGGTTTTTTGGGGAGTGTTATAAATGTGGAGCGAAGCATGTCAGCAGGTATGTTCCCGGTATCATAGATGTCATTCAGCAGTGAAGTAAGTTTCTGTGTTCCCCATTCTCCAAGGGCTTCATAGACCTCTATGGGAATTTGATCGGGCCCTACAGCCTTTCCTTTGTTCATCGTTTTAATTGCTTCTTCGACTTCCGTATCCAGGATTGGCGGTCCTTCCATTGGTTTGGTACTCTCTGGTTGGTCTTCTCTGTCGTCATCAAACAATTCTTCAATATACTCAGACCACCTGTTGAGAATGTCTGCTTTTTTCACCAGGATGTTTCCATTTTTGGATTTTATGCAACCGCTTTGGGATGTTGTCTTTTTGCCTGAAATGTCCTTGATCTTGCTGTGCATGTACTTGCTGTCCGTCCTGCATGTTCTCTCTATTTCATTACACTGTTCATTTAACCAAGCCTCTTTAGCATCATTGCACATTTTCTTTATTTCCTTATCAATGGATTTGTATGTTGTAGGGTCATTTTTCGCTTTGTGTCTGGAGTCCATGCGGTCCAAGATCTCGTTTGTCATCCATTTTTTGTGCTCTTTCTTTGGCTTGGATGGGATATTTTCTTTAGCAGCCTCTTTTATGCTTTCTTTCAGATTTTCCCATTTTCTCTCCTCTTCTGTGATTGCTTCAAGAGCATTATATTTGTTTTCTACATCAACTGCAAATTTGGTTCTGAGGTTGTTGTCTGTTTTCAATAATTTGAAGTTGTAGCTTGGATATGTTTTTGCCTATTTGATAGCTTTGAGCTTCACCTTCATTTTCGCTACCAGTGCCTTCCAGCCACTTTTCATAATTTCTTCACATTTGCATCAGACTTTCATTCTTATCCAACAAGTCAGAGGGACAATCTTCACCCACCTTTCTGTCGAAAATCACGCCATCAATATAATATCCACTTTAGAGGGCCCTCACTCTGGAATAAGCTCCCAATCCATATCCGATCCATATCTGCACAGGCTGCTTTTACAAAGCACCTAAAACACCATCTTCTCCACTCATGATCCTACCAGTCCATAATTACTCCACCGCACTCAGCTGATCCATACTATGATCATCAACTTAAACCACAATTTTGACTCAGATTCTTCCTTGTTTTGTTTTGTTATTTTCTGTTTACAGTTCTTCTGTTCCCTTTTAGCTATTCCTATCTGGTGTCTCTTTGATTGCTTCAACATCGATAAGTGTCTATTTTGTTTCGCTTGTTTCTTATTTTTGTATTGTGTATCTGTTTATGTATGTATACATACACACTCGTATATATGCATATATAAATATGACAAATTAATATTTAGCTTGTTATGCTTTTGTTTATTTACTTATATATATATATATTTTTTTTTTTCTTTTCTTAAACACTTGAATGACATTTGACTGCACAGCACTTTGTTTGTTCTGCACTTTGCTTGTATATATAACAGGAGTGGAGCTTCTTACAAGCCCTAGGCTTCGTCTCCCTCCTTTGCACTGTTATTGCTATAATAATATGTGCTAAACAATAAACTAAACTAAACTAAACTAAACAATGTGACATTCCTTTCCACCAGGACTCACCTTGAACCACTAGACGGCCCTGAGCAGTCCTACGCACACGGGTCCCTGGTTTGTTAGCAGCACACACATAAACTCCTGAGTGCTGCACACCGACATCAGAAATCATCAAGTTTCCGGTGCCAAGTACTTGAATACCCTCCACACCGATAGGACGTCCATCTTAAAAAGAGAAAAGGAAAGCAAGCAGATATTTGAGAAGACAAGCTGTTTCATAAATGACCTTTGGCAACGGTGCTTTGTTTTAATCAGCATGGGTTATACTGCTGTGTGATCAACCTTAGGTGTTCATCTTCTTTATTATAATATATTTCAAAATTTATGAAGCTAGGCTTCCAAATAGAGTTTTGTAACAGATATAGCTTACATACTACAATATCTTAGTCTAATCAGAATGATCTTGTGTTGTTTATTTCCATTTAACATGGGCAGTCAAAATACAATTTTCAACAGGTTTCTACATTTGAGATTCTCTTAATGTTTATACCTTCACGAATGCTGCACTCGCTGAGTGCCCTTCACTTATTATGCTATGACAAATCTTCAGCAAGTTGTCTTGTACAATTCAAGGATGCAACTGCTCGTGGCTGCAGTGCTTTTTTTTTCTTTGAATGTAAAGTAGTTGAGAACATACAGGTGATGTTTAGATAATGTGTAGGTCGCTGAGATAGAGATGATGATCAAACATTCACATTCTATAAATCCTTAGTATTGGATAGAGTAAAAAGAATCAAGAGCTATAAGAAGAAACCACTTTTCAAATGCTATTTAGTTGGTTTATGTTTAATCTCCTTCTTTCATGTATCTCCAAATTAATTGTGGTGTTCAACCTTTCTATTTGCAACAACCAAAGAGCTACATGTTGTTAATAAGTGATGCAGACATACAGATTTTAGCTACAGTGATGGCACTTCCAACTGCAATTTCTACTCTTAATATCTTTGCTTCGAATAGACCGCCGCTCTTGCTGTACCTACATGATAAGCAATCACTTTTGTCTGCTCCCTATCTGCAGTCCCCACGCCAACAATGACTTGTGCCTGTCTCTGATATTAGCAATGGGGAATAGTCAAAGGGGACCTATTCAATCCCTTTTCAGAGTGAAATTCTGCAGCCTGTACGGTCCGCATACAAATGTGTAAAAAGTCTATTTAACATGGGCCACATGTTTGATTGTCAGTCAAACAGGACTGACAATCAAACATGTGGCCCATTTCAAAGAGAGGTCACACAGAAACTTTGTCATCTTGTAATGTAAGGTTATGTCAAAAAATAAGTGGGTAGCATGATGGGTCCAGTGGTGAGCACGTCTGCCTCACAGTCAAGATGTCCTGGGTTTTAAATTGTGATCCAAGCCCTATTGTGTGGACTTTGCCTTTTCCCACTGTGCTCGTATGGGTTGCCTTTGGACAGAAGACTCCAAATTGCTAGGTCGAAAGTCTCTAAATTGATCATAGCTGTGTATGTGTGAATTTTTGTTTGCCTACAAGTGCACTTCAGGTGACTGGCAGCTCACCTGTGGCCCATATAAGGACAAGATACATAGAAAAAGGACGTACTGAAAGTTAAATGTAAACCTTACAATACCAACCAACTGGCTGACCAAAACATTGAGCATGAGCACAATAATGAAATAAAGATGTTTATAATCTTCATTATTGACGAAAAGTTATAACATCTTTGTGTTTTGTGAGGTCCGACAATGCTTAAATAAGACCTAAATAAAATTATTATAATATAAATAGCAGCTAGCTTGAACGGTGCAGGGGCAAACCCTGCAGTGCCTGGCATTATAGTGTGTTTATTGTAGGTTTCTGTCATAATTAACTCCCCGCAATTACCCACTAGACCGCAAATATCAATCCAGCTTTGTCTAAACAATAGCGCATTTATTCTTTCTGCCCCTATTACGGCAAAATTTCTTATTCTCGCGTTGCCTCAGCCAGGAAAAAAATTAACTTAGTGTCACTTAGTAGAAAAGAGAAAGCTGGAGCTCACAGGGTGTGGCGCAGCTCAATGAATAGGAACAAAAAAACTCCAGCATTAAGCAATGAGCATTGTGAAACTATTAGCTTCATTATGCCTCTTTGAAGTAATTTAATCTGTACAAATCCTAACGTGTAGCGTAAAATTGAAGCGTCAATGTGATTATTCTTCAACTGTTAATGGGAGGGGCTCCAGGTTATACTTGGAGCAACGAATCAGTTTTGATAATAGGTAAGGAAAGCAGATGTTGAAAAAGTGATCAGGACAGATTTGAGTAACAGTTAAGAATTACAATGAGCACCAAGGGAGGGGAAAGCTAATTGCATGTGTCTCAGCCTTACAACGCAATTAGTCTCCAGGATCTCCTCTGTTTCCTGCGAGCTTCATGATGAGATGAACCATGTACTTATCAACAACACCATGTTTACTATATACAGCCCTTAAGTCTCATGTTGTCCCATTGCATTACATATAGTACGCAACGGCTTACACTGAAACAACACACGTGTATTAAAAGACAACCCATGACGAAACAAAGCGGAGTGGTTGTGAGAATACCAATATAGATGCATCACCCACGCTGATATAGCATGCATGACTGGGCAATTTGATAGTCTGCACATCAGTGACATCCAGAATAACATAAAAAAAGATACAACTGAAAAAACATAATCTGATTTAATCTTGTCTTTTCATTACCAAGCCTGCTCCAAGACACAATGGGGCGAGGGTATCCAGTGGCGACACACTCCAAAATGGCCGTTTGGTGAACAGTAAGGGTGAGATTTTCTGGACCAACTAGGATCATTGGTTCTTTGTAAACAGATGACTGGGAGCCTGGAAAAAGAAAGGTGGATATTTAAGATAGGAAAGGGAATGATGGATAGCATCCTTTAATTGGATTCCTCTACAGTTCCTCAGAACAATATACTCTATCTCTTGGATCTGACAGATAAACAATAGGTTTGGAAAATCTTGGTAACTATACTGTAATGGTGACAAGTACAACAAGGAATCAGGACACAGAAGGCATGATTATACAGTAAAGCGAGTAAATAGTTTGTCCCACAGGGAGAATATGAAAATGCTCATGGTATGCTACTATTAAAGTTGTGAAACAACCTGAAACAGAAAGAAGGGCCTCAGCACTGTGTTTCACTCCTGCACTGTTATGAGCCACACAGCAAAATTTTCCACTGTCCTCCTCGCGCACTCCTGTAATCTGCAGAACACCTGTAGGCAGCAGAGTGTACCTACAAAAAAAAGAAGGTGCAAATTATTATTCACAATAGCATTTTTATGGACCAAATTTTTATGGATCTATAAAGCCAAATTATCCAAGGTGTCTTTGTTAACTTAGTGGCCTCAGGTCTTATTATTTTCTGCTGTTTGCAAATGGTGTGATCTTCAATGTTTATGTGCTTTGGCTTTTAGGTTCTTCATCATGTGGAAAGCTTAAGTGTCTCTTTCACACAGGCATTAAGAAGGAGATTGACAGGAGGATTGGTGTCAAACTATTGGACTGTGGTAGTGAAGAGAGTTCAGGCAAGCAGCCAAGCTCTCGATTTATCTAGCCCACTTACGTTCCCATTCTCTCCTATGAGCATATAAGAGTAATGAGGTCTAGGTAATGGACTCAAAGAATGCTGTTAAGCAGTGGACCACCCCTAACACACACACACAGACACACACACATCCACACACAGGTATTGTAAGGTGAGGCTCTGCACCGTCTGGGAGGGACTCAAAGTCAAGACACTTATTCCTCCAAGTTAGTTATGAATGACTCCAGGACATTTCCCAGGTGAGGTCTTCCAGGCGAGTCCAACCCAGAAGGAAGAGGGAGCCTCAGACCTTATACACACTGTAGGGACTATGACCATGACTCACAGTTGGCCTGGGAATGCCTCTTGGAGACAATGGGAGCCCCGAGTGATTGATAATATGTGACATCATCATGTTTTTATTACTTTGGTACACTTGAAAGTAACAAAGGGACATCATAACTAATGTGTCACGACATATTGCAATTCAGACCTCTTGTCCTTGGTGTCAACAGGGCGCCCGTTTTTTTCCCAGCTGATAAGAGGCTCTGGCAGGCCATGGATTTGGCACTGGAATCTGGCCACACCAGACTCCTCAGCATGCACTGGCTCTGGTTGGACATGGAAGTCCGCCATGGCTATGGGAAAGGAAGAAGAGGAGATGTTTACAGGATATTTAGTTACTTGTTTGTTAACACACGGGGTGGAAAAAACAAAGGTAAGGCACAGAGCTATGTACATATAAGGTCAACGTTTCTTCTGTGTGGTTTTGATCTTTAATTGACACCTGCTTCGAAATTGGTTCACTCGGACGTCCAAACAAGCCATCAATTTGAAAATGAATACTGTAGCTACTTCGCGGTAATATATGAGGTCCAGGTTTTGAGGGCTGAGCTTTAATTTGGACATGTATGCCATTTTTTGCAAAACCCTAATGAGCGGATTTGAATTTGACGCTGTTGTGACGTCGAATCAAGGTAAGTGCCTGGGTGGAGGGAAAAGAGCATAGGTTGAAAAATCTGGTTTTTGGTGTTAGTTTGGTATTATGTGACCCATTCTGCATGCATTAATGAGAATGCTGATGGACCACCTCGTCATCTTTTCAACGTCTGGTCAGTGGTCTGTGTCTTTGTACCCTCAAGACATCTACTCAATCAATTTGATACAAAATACATTTGCAACTGATAATGGCTATGAAACAATTTGTGTGTTTGGTGTTTCCATCAACAAATGCTGATACATTTTCACTTCTCCAATAAGGTTGGTGTTTTGCGTGCACATTGTTTAACTTTTGACTGTTGGTTACAGTTCTTAGAATCTGAATTCCGTTAGAGATTTAATACTCAACAGAGATTAACATTTGAGGGAATTATTAATGAACAAGAAGCTAATATTTAACCTAAATGTACATTGTGTGCAGAGTGTTTATGCATTTGACAGAAACTACTCGGAGCAAAGACATCCTTTTCCAGGAATGTTCAGAAGAACAAGAGAGAATTATGCTTTATAAGATATACAGTATATTTCCTACAGTGGCTGAAAACACATTGCAACCAACAATTCTAGGGGGAGCCTGGGAGCCAAACAAAAGCCCAATTATTCTTTACCACTGCTTCAAAGCAGTTTGGCCTTTATGAAATGCATGCAACCACAAGGTGTAGCCCCTCACGAAAGCTAAAGGCTTGGCATGGGAGAATACACTTTTAAAACGTCAGTGAGATACACACACACATATATATAACACAATAATTAAACATCGACTCTAATTGTAGACGAGCCACACTGTCCGGTTGCTGAAGGTGATCTCTGTTTACATTCGTGAAAGACATATGGATTTCCTGATATATGTTACTATTTTGTATGGAAGGTCAGGCAGATTTAAAAAAAAAAAATGCAAACATTGACTAGGATGACATATCCATCAATATCCACGTACAGAGTTCACTTCAGCTACACGTCACATATCAACAACAAAGGATTCATACTCAAACTCAATTAGGGAGAGGTCCTCGTCATTCACAATGTTCTCTCCTTCTCCAACCCACGTGGATTCATTTAATGTCAAACTTAATTAACTTGGATGAGAGTGTACTTCGCCAAACACAGTTAATATTCAACAAAAGAAGATGCCCTATTATTTCTAGACCCACTGGTATTTCAACCTTAGCTTGCATTAATTCATTATTCAGAGGAGGGTCAATTGGAAAGCAGTATGCAGCAATAGAAGGCTTTCTTTAGAATGACACCTTGCTCCGATGTGCGTCCTTACACTGTCAAGTGTATTTATGCATTGTGTCTTATATTGCTCACACACCTTTATTGTGTCTTTCTTCTTCTAATTACAATGGATGTTGTCATTACATTTCATTATGTGTTTTTGGTCTTTTTGCTTTTTTATTTTTCAGTGGTAGTGGTTTCACTCATTCACTCACGGCACATCGTCAATGGTTTAGTTTGGCGTGTTTGTGAATTTGGTAGACAAGCTATGCCTCACTGGACGTTTCTGATCCGCCCTTGTGTATTTTCTAAGAGGCGTGGGTCCGTGCCGGCGCCCGTCCAGACCGGCCGCCGGGCAAAGCTGGGTGGTGATAGGAAATGACTCCTCATGACACAGGCATCTTGGAATAAAAAAAAATGGTATTCCTGCTCATTCTGATGTCTCATTACCTCACGTCCGTGCACCTCTGCTTTAGGGTCCGGCTTGAATATGCACATAAAAAAATAACTAATCACTAATGCCTCTATGGGCTCTGTCCTTCTTGAGGTAAATGGTCACAATAGGGGGCAATTACCTTCATCAGGAACCGATAACACCTTCAAGCACCCGTAAACTGAGTTGGGGGCATTTGTCTTCTCTCCTTGTAAAGCACCAAGAGGTCTATGTGTCAATCAGTATGAGAATTACGTTTCGACCACCCTGATTTTGATGCGAATGAGGGACACCGCAGAAATTGGCTAAGAAAAGTCTACGTTCATTCCGCCACAACATACAAAGGTGTGAAACTCTACCATGTTGAGCAAAATACAGAAAAATTAAAACTCCTCCCATGTGCACAGTCTGACTGTGCTTTGCCCTAGACCTGCACCCAGAACAAAAGTAGGGCCATTGTTATTACTGCAATTCCACTTTATTAATGTTGTGAAATCAATGCAACCCTTAGACTTGAATATACATGTTTTTTATTTCCAATGTGTGAATGTGAGCAAAAGCCAATACAGTGTGTAATATACTGAATTGTTTTAGAGCGCAAGTGCACTGCAGCATTGAATTAAAGCCCCAAAGGCATTACTGCTGCTAATGATGTTGCAGAGGTTAGGTGTGGGCCTTGCGAAAATCTTTCCCAACACAATTCACACAAATGAGAAACTCAGGGTGACAAATAGCTCCTCAACTTAAAAACACAAAAACAAGCACTCGTACAGAACGTACAGTCTTTGCCCACGTGAAAGAAAAGACTAAACAATAAGACAACAAATGCTTGCGTTTAACGATTTGGCATGTTGATCTTGCTGACATTACTGGACCTCATCCCATCATGCATAAAACATGAGCCCAGCCCCTGCTACTATTGACACATGAGTCAGAAACCTAATAGAATAATCACAATAAGGTTATATGTAAACGGAGCCAGAATGAAGCATCTGCAACTTCAAGCACATATATTGTTCTCTGCATTGCATCTTTCTGAGTGGTGTTTAGGATATTTGGGTGTTTGTGTGATGCGCTCCATGCAAATTTTAAGGTAACAAATGAAAGAGGTACAAAGTATGGAATAAAATACAACATGTTAAAAACAATAGAATTAAATTGGTATCAATGATAATGATGATAAGAAAATAGTATAAAGAACGAGAAAATGCAATTCCTGGAGAAATTGCATGTGAAGGCAAAGAAGCTGAATAAATATTTGGGGAATGCTGTGTTTAAAGTTGGAACAGGTTGAATTAGTTGAAAAATGTAGAAATTAGAAGGGGAAAACAAAATTTTGGAAAATTTGGCATGAATTTCAAAATTGAAAATTTAGAATCTTTGGTAAGTGAGAAAATGTGGAATAGGTAGGCAAAAGATGAACATTTGAAAGTTGGAACGGGTTGAACTGGTCAAAAAAATGTAGAAATTAGAAGGGAAAAACAAAATTTTGGAAAATTTGGCGTGAATTTCAAAATTTAAATTTTTGAATTTTTGGAATGTGGGAAGTTGTGGAATAGGTAGGCAAAAGATGAACAGTTTAAAGTTAGAATGGGTTGAATCGGTTGAAAACTAGAAATTAGAAGTGAAAAATGAAATTTTGTGAAATTTTACAGAAATTTTAAACGTGAAAACGTGAAATTGTTGAATTTGGCAATTTTGGGAATGTCGAAAATCTTCCCCAATGTGAATTGAATGTGCTAAATGATTTAATTTCAAGTCGGAACGCCTTAAATGTGAAATGTTGAATGTGCTATTTAGAATGAATGGGGAAACATTTGCCGGAAATCTGTGAATTTTGCGAAAACAGAAAATTTTTGGAATGAAAAAAATGCAAGCACCCCTCGTGTGAATATTTGGAATACGTCAAAAGTGGAATGGACTGAATTGGATGAATTATGTGGAAGTAGTAGAAGAACAAAAAAGTGAGGAGAATAAAATAGAAGAAGCGGAAGAATAAAGTGAATGATGTAGAATAATCTCGCCTTCACACTAATGAACATATAATTCCAAGTGTAGGAATACTTAGTCTGTAAGTGATTATTGGATTTGAGAGCCAAGGTGATTACACAGACACTACTGTAATAGTGTACTACTTACACTATTCTTATGAAGGTGTCAAATTTATTTTGTACACAAACGCCAATAATGGCAAAATCAGATTCCGCTGAATTCAAAATTCGAGCTAAATCCTGAGCCGCTGGCACATGAGTTGTCAGCATACTACACAAGAAGGCAGCCTACCTGAGCATCAAATGATCTTTTATGTGTGAGTCTGAACATAGCTCATGAGGGCACAGCTCAGTCAGTGGTGAAGGATTAACTGAACATGTATGGTGGTCTTTTGGGGCTTTTTGGTCTTATTTCTGACATTTACTCCCACGGGTATAAGAGAAGGGACGTGAGAATAAAAGCAATAAGCAGCAAGACTCATTCAAAGCAGTAAGCTTGACCACACATCCTCACTTGTAATCCTAAAATATTTTTAATCATTGTGTGACAAGTAAAATTTTGAATTGAATTTTGAATTTATAAATATATATTTAAAAAGCTGTGATCACATGTGAATGCTGCACACTTTGTGTTGACATTAAATACAATGCAGCACTGATCCCTACCTGAAGCACCAACATAAATCCTCACCCAATTATTGAATGTTATAATGTCCTCACCCAAGCTAATGTTGCCATCCCCCCCCCCCCCCACGCCAACACCATCATCATCATTTCAACCGTTTGCATACCCCACCCCCACGAGTCCGTTCAAGCTTGTGATATCATTAAGCGCATGTTGTTTCAGTGGCAGGGTTGATTGCCCTACACCCCTGCCCCCTACCTTGGTAAAACAGTAAACTAGATATGAAGCCATAAATAACGCAAATATTTCACTGTGTCCCTCTGATGCAGGAAGCTCACATTTGAAATGCTTTTAAATAGGTGTCCCTGAAATAGCAGCATCTGTGGCAGAGATGGCATTTTAATGCAGATGTGATATTTTATTGTCTCTGTGCCCCTCTAGCTACTCTGCACCCTACCTTTTCAGCATTTGAGCCTGGCTGATCAATCTGCTGCTTCCTGATGCGTGATGCTTATCACCTATGACTGAATGAGTTGCACGTGTGGGCTTTCTTTGTGTGATACACATTCATTTCCACATTTAATGATATACCATATCAATATCCTCCAGAGACAGTCCTGTATTGCAAAAAGAATATCAGGTGCCACATTAAATTAGATTACTGTATTTTCCGCACTATAAGGCGCACCGGATTATAAGGCGCACCTTCAATAAATGGCCCATTTTAAAACTTTGTCCATATATAAGGCACTCCGGATTATAAGGCGCACCTTCAATGAATGGCCCATTTTAAAACGTTGTCCATATATAAGATATATATCAGAAAGAAAAAAGAAGCTAATACAAAAATGAAATGTAACGTGGACTCCTCGTGGATGCACACACACATCATAATAATTATTATTATTAATAATAATTTAATAATTAAATTTTTGTTCATTAAAAACAAGCCTAAGTGCAATTTTTAAAAAAAAAAAAAAAAAAAATGAAAGGCAACAATTTCACAACACTTGAAAGGGTGATCACTCACTCGAATTAGCAAGAATTATTCTTATTATGCGTCCGGCCAAATGTATATTGGCCCGCGGGCCGGACTTTGGACACGCCTGCTGTAGTGGCTCAATATTGGTCCATATATAAGGCACACCTGATTATAAGGCGCACTGTCGGCTTTTGAGAAAATTGGAGGTTTTTAGGTGCACCTTATAGTGTGGAAAATACGGTAATTAGTTTTTAGTGATAAACACACACACACGCACACACACACGCACTCACTCACGCGCGCACGCACGCACGCACGCACGCACGCACGCACGCACGCACGCACGCACGCACGCACGCACGCACGCACACACACACACATTTATGTACATTGCCTATTTCATTACAAAACTGTGATATTAATCACAGCATAGCCTGCCAGCACTCTATAGAAGCTCACTTGTTTGTGTGTCATTGTTTTATGGACTATATGTATGTGTCAAATGTCATAGCAATGCACCCAAAAGCGGAATGTAATATAAATATATAACGTCTATGATTCAGCTATGGGTCATGAGTCAGCAGACAAGGCTGCGAGGAGTATACAATTGTAGCGAGAATCAGTCAATGCAATCATGCAAACCATGTTTGACACAGTTAACAGCATGAGGAAGCTGATACAGAGTGAATGTCACATACACGTTCTGTCATTTTGAGTTAACAATCTGACTTTTCACAACTTTCTTCCTATGCTGCATATGTCAAAGGCTGACTATGTATTTGGATTCCTCCACTCATTACCAAACAGGACACATTTTCGACTCAATTTTCCTGTCAACTGATAAAATGCCTACTCGTACTGTAATTGGCTTTTCTGGATGTGTCACTCACTGGTTTGCATTTGGCTTCCCAGTGGTGTGACTATTTTTATTCTGGTGTGTCGATCAATACGGTGGAGCTTGTGCACAAAGTTAAATATAGTAAGATGGATGGATGCGATTAAGGCTCTCTGCAGGATGTGAAAGGGGTGCAGTCAAGTTATCAGTCAAAAAATGTTTAACCTTTTTTCCTTTATTTCATTAAACAAGTCAATGAAAGGTTGACCCTTGTTTTTCTGAACATGTAACTTGCTCTGCCCTTTTTTGTGCTCATTTATTGCCAGCAGCGATAATACAATATCAGTGAAGACTGAGGAGTTCTTTTGAAGAGTGTTACTGTCAGATGGAATTTTTTTACGTCCAAATTTGGACAACTTGATATTTATTCTGAGTCTATGCTATTGGTCAGTCTCTTATTTTTCCAATTTAATGAAGTGGCGAAAATGGTGAGATCTCCTTGACAATAGTAGTATAAAAATACTAATATTGTGCAATGTTTAATAAGAAAACTATATACTAAACGTGTGATTAATAGTTTTAATGAACAGTAGAAATCATGCGACAGATGAATGATAGGTACGGATACATATATTCCCCAAATCCCCTGTGTCCATCTGACGGAAGCATCTGAAAGACTAAATTGGCATCCTCTGATATGATGTCACTATCCATCATAGCGGATGGTCGCTCTCTGAAGTTACGTTGACAAATGCACATGCAAAGCACAACCTGCTGTTACATGATAACGACAAACAAGTCTGCAGCACACCTTTTTGTTCTGTGTGTGTATGTGAAAGGTATACAAAGCTTATCGTTCCTGCGTTTTCTGGAATGCATTTTAGCGAAAATGACATTTGATGTCTTATTCTGGAAATGCCCTGCCGTGCAGGCACCACATTAATTATAGCACACCTGTTAGAGAAGCCAAAACTATCTGCTGCTGACAGCAGATGAGCAAGGTCACACTCCTTCATATTCCCAACCTACAGGCAGCAATATCATTTGCTGGAGACGATTGCTTTTTCTTTTTGATGATCTACTGTCATGCTGTGCGTGGCACAGCTGTAAGCGATGCAATAATCTGGGAGTGTTTATCAACTGATATACCTTCACCTTTAAAATGCCCGTTTGAACACGGTAAAATGGCCTCTGCAAATTAAATAGGGGTTTGCATGAGGAAAATTACATAGATGCTGGCCATGGTGATGCGCCAGATTAAAAAATTACATTGCACAAGTGTTTTACATTTTCTTTTCGTAGCGGAAGAATAGAAAAGACGCGAGGAGTGTTGTGTTGTTCACTAACGACTTATTCAAATGATCAAATCCTACCTGAATGTTCACTTTCTGAACTAATTTATTTTTTCCCGTTTTAGTTGAGTTTAGTTGCAAGCATGTGGTGCTAAAGTGATTGGGGACAGCTTTCCTCGAATGAAACTAATTTGTGTCTCTTATTAAAAAATGTGAACTAGCCAAATGAACAGAATATGGTGGCAAGACGGCAAACTGGTTAACACGTTTACCTCACAGTTCTGAGGTGCAGGGTTGGGTTCCAGCTGCAGCCTTTCTGTGTGGACTTTGCATGTTCTCCCCATGCCTGAGTGTGTTCCCTCCCATTCCAAAGACACGAATGGTAGGCTGATTGCCCATGTCATTGTGAATTTGAAAGGTTGTTTATCTATGTGTTCCCTGCGATTGGCTGGCTACCAGTTCGCGGTGTACCCCACCGACCGACACAAAAACTGCTGAGAGAGGCTCCGGCATGCCCGCGACCTTTCTGAGGAGTGGTTCGGAAGAAGAATGAAAGAACCTTCCATCCATTGGAAACTGCTGTCGGTGGCAAAAGAAGAGATGACGTCACCCTTTTTGCATTAAGTGTTTGCAATAGTCATGAGGAGAGAGTGAAACATTCGGACGCTACGTAGCGTAGCAACAGAGCTATCTCAATGTAAAGGACGCCAGCTCATATGCTACGTAAGTGTGTGTTGATAAAACATCACTCCTCAGAACCTTCAAAGCCACCCACCTAGTTTGCATGGGTCATTTTTTTGCAGATTCTCCACTAATTTCTGACTGTTGTGAGAAGTTTAGTTCCGAATTGTCATCTGATGTCAGCCTTTTAGTTTTGTTGAGCTCAGCACGGTCTACACCGCAAATGATTAACACGCTCTACATGTATTGATTGGTTTTCATCGTATAACTGTCCAGTTTACAGTCATTGTGGATGACAAATGGTCTTTGCGTTTCTGCCACAAGCCTCTTGCAGAGGTACTTTGACCTTTTGAAATGCCAACATGTTTTGTTACTCACAAGTTCAACATCAACACAGTTTGGACATCTGCTGTTGTGGAGTCGTTTTTTTTTAGAGTGGGGGAGGGGTGATGATCAGTCAAAGCAAAACAAAAAGGTTTTGCATGCCAAGAAGATTATCGTGGAAGAAAAACTCAAACAGCATAATGACACACTGTGTATTATATCCGTATACAGATGCAGCAAGCCACCATTAATTAGTAGCAAAGTAATTGAAGGAAGGAAATGAAAGCTATTATGTTTACACAATGATGGGAAAGGTACTGTTTAGTCGCCCTGCTCACCACCCTGCCATGTCTCCATCCCAGGGACAAAGAGCGGGCCGCTGCTATGCCTCCATCACCCCCCTTCCTCCTGCGCCATCTCAAGCCCCCTTCAGTACACACCGCACCCCATTGTCCATCCGGCCGCTGCTCCTCCCACTGCAGCACCCCGAGCCCCTGAACACTGCCCTGCCCTGGTAGCCCCAAATCTCTCCACTAAGCCTCCTGCACTTACTGCAGCTTGCAGGCCTAATTATAGAGAGAAGCATTAAAGCACAGCAGATGCTGAAAATTAAGGGATTATTTAAATGATTCCCAGTCACAACTTGGGTGAGATCAGAGATGAGTAAAATGCATTGTGTGTGTGTGTGTGTGTGTGTGTGTGTGTGTGTGTGTGTGCGTGTGTGTGTGTGTGTGTGTGTGTGTGTGTGTGTGTGTGTGTGTGTGTGTGCGTGCGTGCGTGCGTGTGTGTGTGTGTGTGTGTGTGTTTTAGTGGACAAACCTCTGCCATAAAAAAAAGCTTTTAGTTTGAGAGCTCAGAATTTTAGTTATTGTCGGCATCAACTTTGCAGATAAAAAGAAAACAAGTGTTCTCACAGAGAACAAAGAGTGGATTTGATTTGATGGGTTAGAACAATATAAAGAGAATGTTTTGTATCATTAAAGGCCTAGCCAGGTTTAAAATAGCATAATCATTACACAACTTGAAAGATTCTCCTCTGATCGTCAGAGAGATGGCACAAATGGGCTCAAATGGACACAAAGAGACACATCTATCTCGCCTCCAGGGATGTTAGGTACAACACTAGCGAGCCACAAATCCTGTCAAATGTCTTGTGTAGTGTTGAACAAAGACACCCTCTGCTTCAACATGCAAGCTGGTTTAAGCCTTTTTCTTTCTGTGCTCAGCATCATTGAGCATCTTATGGGGATTGTGTGACATGTCCTCCTCTGGACACACCCACATTAAGTCCGTTCTTATGAAGAATCTCCAACGATCATGCTGAATAACAGCCATGCAGAAAAAACTACATGGAGGCAAACAGAGTCACTCTGTGCTTTTTATCGTTGGATCTGGAGAACACATATTGTTAGATGTAGTTTTCCATTTCTGCTACCTGCTTCTTCCTCTTGGGACTCAGGGTTCCTCCCATTATCGATGTGAGAGTGCGTGAAACAAGAGGATTTGGAGATAAAGACGTCTCAGTGCATACTCTCCTCTTACTGAAGCCTGGAATTCGCTACTTGAAAGAATTAGATCTTCTCTTAGCTCACCCCCTACTACTCCGCTGCCAAATGAACGTCTTAGGATGCTGCACGTGAGATAGCTGCCACAGACTGCCATGTCCCATTTAAAGCTACATTAACCTATCATAGGCTCTGGAGGTATTACATTCCAGCAAAATTATGAGAGGAGGTAGTCCAGTCACAAACTGTGATCTTTCATGGACCAGTTTTTATTATGTTATTGTCAAATACAAATTGGGTGTTTTGCTTTCTAGAATCTATGCTGTATTTTTGAAAGTATAATGAGCCTCAACAAAGAAATGACTGCATTTGTTTGCAAGATTGTTGCGGGAAACGCTGGGATATCCTCACAGCGCCATTAACTACAATGCCCATAGGCCACATAACTAATTAATATTGCCAATACCTCAGCATTGCAATGGCCTGCTTTAGAATTCAAATGAGATGGCGCCCCTATCATCCTACCTGCATATATGAACTCTTAGTCACATAAATCACATGCGGCCTTTTATTCCACTCGTTCACTGCACATTCACTACACAAAAGAAAAGCCCTAAATGTGTTGTTGTGACTGGAGAAACTTGAAATATTTGAAAATGTTCAGCAGCTCTCGGGGTGAAATACAGTTTATATTGAAATGGAAATGCCATAACATTCTTCTTTGCATTGTCAAGCAAGAAATAAGTGTGGTCCACAGACGGTTGCAGTTGTGAATAACAACCTGGACCCACATTAGGCAACACAAATCTTCTCGGTGTAACGCTCATTACTTCCCCCTCATTAGAGGACAACTGTTGGGTTGTAAGGCAGTTCTGAGGGGGCCAGGATGGTTTCCTCTTGAAGGCTCTTGCCTTTTGTATTCCTGTTTCGATGTAATTTTGGATATGATATGAAATTCAAATTTGACGAATCCATTTGCTACTCGTGTGCGTTTCATTTTTCTATAGTGGCCATTATTTAAAGTTGTTTGGGATGTCACAGGGACTTGATTGAGGCTGAAAGTATGACCCCACATCTGGCACTCTCATGGGATATGTAAACGAGGTAGGGCGGGCCGGACCCGTGCGCTCCACTGCGTCTCACAGAACGATGAAAACAGGCCTTCACAAATGCCTGAAACGGCCGTGTAAATCTCACCCTTTCTGCATCCTGGCCCCCTTCATCTGCCCCCGGTAATTGTCAAAGGAGGGAAATTTGCTGTTCCTCAGCTGTGTGGTTCCCGTTGGGAACTGAACTCAGGGTCCTTAATGGCTCACAAATTGATCCCATCACATGAAAAAAAAGCAGTTCCGCAAAAATGTACATAGAGGTTAGCATAAACTCTAATTGTTGCTGAACATACAGTTTAATGTTTGCAACTTAATCAACCTTAAGTGTGCAGGATGAGCTGTCTCAGAAGAGGTGACCAACCTCAGTTATGTGGATTATACAAAGTATGTGTGCCAACTGAGGACATGATGCGAGAAGAAGCTGCTGCCTCAAACATCAACACAGTCACAACTGGAGGTGGAAAGGCTCCAAAAAGGCTCACCCCCAAATACATCACAGCCACTGGTATGCAAATCATATATATATATAATCCACAATCCAGGTAGCATTTTAATGTCATCATTTAAGCAGCGTCTTTTTTTATCCACTGTACATTACATAATTATTGGGGGACCATAAATTCTCACTGATTGATCTTAAATTGGAAAAAGATATATTTTCATCACGTCTTTTAAGATCCAAAATAGAAACATATATTTCTGGGTGACGACAATTAAAAAATGATATTAATATGAGGGAAAATCTGCTTAGAACAACTAAAGATTATATATGTTTAATATGTACATTGTTGGATTTTTATTGTTTACTTCCCTGTTGTCATGCATCGATATTGACACTAGTTACAGAGAGTGCAATTATTTGCTTATCAGTGCATGTGGCATGTGCAGTGAATACCATAATTTCCAGACTATAAGCCGCGACTTTTTTCCCAAATTTTGAACCCTGCGGCTTATAGTCAGGTGCGGCTTACATAAGATTTTTTTCGTATTTTTGTGATGACTTGATCACTTTTATACACTCGTAAAAAGGCTGTGGACCACTGTTGTGCGGTATCTTGAAGAAAAAAACAACAAAAATACTATTTTGAAACACTACTATGACTGCTGCTTCTTCTGGCTGTCTTGCTTGTGGCTATTATGAGCTTTAGTAGGAATGCACGCTAGGTGACCTGCGTCAAAGGGCTCTAAACCAGGGGTGTCAAACTCATTTCTTTCGCGGGCCGCATTGTAGTCATAGCTTCTTTCGGAGGGCCATTATGACTGTCAACCCAAATAAATGTATGAGCACCTCATATTATATACAGTAAAAGCTACAAAACAAACTGAAAAATAACTCGTTTTCAAATCAGACGAATAAAAACTGGTCAAATATTTAAAAAAAAAAGATATTAAAAGTGAAGACAATTTGCAATTCTAGTAATGACACACGCATTTGATGCACAATTTGTCTTCGCGGCCACATAGAATGATGTGGCGGGCCGTATCTGGCCCCCGGGCTTTGAGTTTGACACCTGTGCTCTAAACCCTTTCTCTTGGTCTGCCATGTGACTCAGAGATTACACAAAGCAGTGGCGCTGTTTGGACCATCTGCATTGTATTAAAACCCAATCAATCAGCATTTAAATTCAATTCTTCTGACATTTTGCTCACCAAAAACAAGTTGTAATGAATGTGAACTTTTAATGCATTTTATTCAGAAGGTTACTTTGAACCCTGAGGCTTAGATGGCGGCGCGGTGTATTTATGGATTTTTACGGCCTCCAGGGGGCGCTCTAGCAGGAAGCAAGAGTGAGACAGACGAAGAAGAGATAATGCGCCGAAGAAGACGTGCTAGTTTGTGTTTTGAACATTTCGCGGATCACGCAGAACGCGATCAAGACGGACATTACTGAAAGGAAGCTTTTATACACAAACCGTCATTATGGGAGACAAAAGAAATGCATATGATGCCGCTTTTAAGCGAAAGGCAGTCGATGTTGATGACATTGTGTTGCGGCACCCTTTTCTTTATTTCGTGGTCCCGTCTACTCTGGAGCTATACGTGTCGCTCGCTAGTTTAATGTAATTTAGCGCTTCGGCCATGAATAAGATTAGCATGAACAGACCCTCATCACACTCGAAGAAATGCATAAAAGCGACGACGAAAGAGAGACTGAGAAAGTGTGAGGCGAAGGATATCTAACGCTATTCCAATCGGACACTGAGCAGGAAGACTTCGATGGTTTCAGTGCACAGGAGGAAGATGAAGACGATGAAGCTCTTTTTTTTACTTTTACTTTAATCAGCCGTGTTAGTGCTGTGCCACCATGTTGCTGCTGTGTTACCGCCGCGTCTCAGTGACTTTTACCGGTATGTTTTATTTAATCACACCCTATTAGTGCTGTGTTACTTCCATGTTGCTGCGGTATTACTGCCGCGTCACAGGCAGTGTTTGGAAAGAAATGTTAAGGTAAAAACTTTAAAAAAGCTTTCTGTGTCCAGTCTTTCTTTGTAAAAAACTCGTGTGCACGTGCGGCTTATAGTCCGGTGCGGCTTATGTAAGAAAAAAACTAAAATATCCCCGAATTTTAGCTGGTGCGGCTTATACACCGGTGCGGCTTATACACTGGAAATTACGGTACAAATATGCTCATATTGGCTATGTATTGTTTTTAACATACATTTAAATGGAATATACGTATCTGATTTTTACAAGGTAAATTCAGCCTAATATTTTGTCCCACTCATGTAGGTCAATAAAAAAAGAGACACGGCTCTCGGGAAGTTTTGCGCGGTTGTACATCACTGTAAACAATAACAAAATAATACTGTTATTATTTATACAGCATTTTATGAACAACCGCAACTGCAATGACGTGCTTTACAGCAAATATAGAAAGAAGTAATGAAAATAAAAATTATATCATTTAACCCAGAATGCGTGCGACACACTTCTTCACGTCAGACAGCAATGGTGGACAGACATGCATACATTAAATGACATGCACAAAAATGAGTTTCTCTCCTGCTTGCATGCATGCGCACACGTTCAGTCTCTCATAGCCAACCCTGCCCCATCAGCTCAACTGACAGCAGTAATGAGTTTCTTCTCTGAGTAAGCCAACTGGCAACCACTCAAGGGAATTTTTCAGGCTGAATAGCACCCATTAATCACAATCCCAGGCAACGCTATGACATCACGTGTGGGGCAAACAGAGATGCGTTGATTGGTAGCGATGAGGGCGGGCAAGGGATTACCCCATAGTAAAAAGAATGATCTGAGAGTGCATTGAGAAAGAACGTAAATACTGCTTTTTAATACTGAGAGTTGTGCATTTAAAGTAATATTACTGTGTTTCCGCTAGTTTTTTTTTTTTAATTCTTGCGCATCTTTTTATGGTACGTCAGAGCATTGCCATTGCAATAAAACATGACATAAAACAAAATGGGTGAACGTCTCCGATCGTGTTCCGCTGATGTCATCATTAATAATAAAAGCTACTCCTGTATACTAACCTCTATTCTATCATACTCGGGGGGCTTATTTTCCATGCACCTGTGAATAAAAGGATGTCTGCCTGTTATGTAATAACATGCATTTATTAGCACATGAATGCAATTCATGATTATAGATAAAGTCAGATGAAGTGACGAAACATAAATGGTCTATTGAGCAAAGATGACAAACTACATTTTGGCTGCGAGTATTTTTTCAACCCTTGGATGATAAAAAATAAACGTTTGTCCAACAGCAAACTATTGTAAGTATTTTATGCAGATAAATGTGTCATCACAGTAAAAATTAAGAACATAGGAATGGAATGAATATCATCCAGACAACTGGATGGATAAAGTATGTATAAAGTATCACTGTTACAGAAAAATGAGTTTGGAAGATTTGTACCAGTTGGGAATTGGTATCGCCTTGTTTTGTGCCATCACTATAGTCCCTACAGTATATAGAAGTCTGCATTTAATGTATTTTCTCATCCTAGCTTTCTGTTTATCAATCCCGCCTTTCCAGCAGACTGCATTCACCGGGGATATCACTGCCCCTCAGTGATCCCACGTCCCAAGCACCCCGCTTCTCACAAAATTGCCTAATCCCGATGAATTCATGTTAATATGCAGTCAGTAACCCCCTCCGACACTTGATGTGCACATGTGACTCTCTGCCACGCCCACCACCCATACTCTAGGTCACACCAGTGCACAAAGGAAAATAAGCAGCAGCTAGGGAAGAGGAGCAAAGGAGAAGAGAAGCAAACGTAGTCACTGTCATAACCACTTAGTGTTACATGACAGCAGGTGATAAATGAAAGTCCTTTGTCTTTCCCTACCTACAGTGTGTGCGCAAACAAAGACTGCATTTGTTATGAAGGGGTATCTATTCAATCAGATAACGGTATACAAAGAGATGCTGTGCATTTACATAAATTGAAAAACATTTTTGGGGGGCGTGCTGCTTGGCTAAATCAATCTCACAGCTTCAGAATAAAAAAATCTCTAAATCTATAACAGTGTATCATTCAAATCCAAGCTAATGTTTCACAATTATCCATTTTAATGTGATACTAAATGTTGTGTTATTAGGTCATTTATAGTGGCTGGTCTAAGGTGGGCTGGCAAGCAGTGTGGAAAATTAATGGTTGTCCCTGTCAGAAGGAAGATGAAACTCCAGTAGCTGCTGGTGCAATGCAAATATTCCCCAGAGATAGACTAATAAGGGATTATTGCATTTTCTTTTTGATTATGTCGGTGCATTTGGGCTGATATTTTAAATTTTTTTTCTTCTGTAATTCATGCACAATCCGTGATTCATCCAAATGAAAATCACTCCTGTTTTTAAGAGGCTGTAGGATCAAATGCTCTCAAAATATTTGCCTTTAAACAGATGTTCAGTTTTTACATTGATTGCTTTGAGTTTGTTATTATGCGTATTGTAAACAGTGGCATTTAAACGGACTGTACCAAACTGAAAGTGCTTTCTGATACTATGTTGTGTCTATACAAACTGAGCATTGTAGACAAAAGTTTTGATACAGCAGTTGCAATTTGATAATACAAGTGTACCTAATGTTGTGGCCAGTGGATGTGTGACAGCCCACATTGAATGTGAGGATTTGTCCACTCACAAATAACACCTTTATTTTGCAAACGAGACAATGCTGCATAAGCATCACGTTTGTTCTTTTCACACCGAGGCAATGAAATGCTGCAGCAATATATGGCTTACTAATGCGTGACAAGAGCTGCTCATAAAAATGATGGAAGGCTTCATCTTGATGGATGGCACAATTCCTATATTTGATGATCAAATAAACATTTTTCATCCACTCGAGTAGCTGCACTAAGTTTGCCTTAATCCTCCAATGTGCTACTACATCACTTGCATGGGGACTTTTAGCAGCGCTCTCATTGATAGAATTAATATTTCATCATTGTTTATGAACTGCCACTGACCATAAGCAATTGCTCTTTTTACATATGAACGCTCTGTATACAAGCGTGCATTTAAATGAAGTTAAGCACCAGTAGTAGAGCAAAGACAATTTACAAGCATTGGGTCAGGGGAGCGGTTTTTCAACATGCTCTAATAGCCGAAGCGTGTTTCCTCAAGCAAGCCCACCGCGGTTGCTTTGCATCCGGCTGCCTGTCGAAAGCTGCCCTTGAAACAAAGCTGTAGGGGTCAGGAGGTCACCGCAAAGCGCTGGAATGGAATGTTCCTTTCTGGTTCAAGGTCTAGCCTCCAGAGCCAGAGGGGCCCAGAGATCATTTGAGACCATCCGCACATGCGCCATCTATTTTACTCCCCACCACGCTTCACTTTCATCTAGCCTGCCCGGCTTTATTGTCGGTGGCTCATTTGGCACTCGTCCGCGAGCTTTCAAGTCTCATCATCAAATGACTGGTGCTGATTCACCATTGCATCATGATTAGTGTATGAACTGCAATTAACCGTCCTGTCAAAACAAGGTCTTGGCATGCACTATGTTGTAAACAAAGTGATTAGAAGTGGAACAATGTGTCGAATGATTGCTTTTCGCACAGATCAAGGTTTTCAAACAGGTTATTTTCATCGTGATGGAAAGACAATAGGGCAATTTATTTTGCAATGTTAGATGCAGGGACTGACGGTAATTCTAAAGTAAACTTTGTGTCATGGTTTGTGTTTTTTTTAAACATAACATTGGTTCAGTTTCTTTTGTTGTGTTGTCTTCCATGTCTGCTGCTCATGTCTTTGTTTCCACCTGTTTTTTGTATCCAGGAATGCCTTGTTGTCTTGTCCTTCTGCTTGTATTTATTTCCCTGTTTTCCATGCCCTCTTCCTCTGACCATTGTTGTGCGTCACATGTCCAATGCCGCATGTCGTGTCAGCAGTGCCTATGGTGAGCCTGTTTGTGACTCAGTTGTTTTCTGCTTATTTTTTCTTTAAACATTTATGTTTTTGACATTGCATTGAGGCGGCTCGCTGGAGCACTGGGTAGCACGTCCGCCTCACAGTTAGGAGGGTGCGGGTTCGATTCCACCTCCAGCCCTCCCTGTGCGGAGTTTGCATGTTCTCCCCGAGCCCGCGAGGGTTTTCTCCGGGCACTCCGGTTTCCTCCCACATCCCAAAAACATGCTTGGTAGGCCGATTGATCACTCCAAATTGTCCCTAGGTGTGAGTGCGAGTGCGAATGGTTGTTTGTCTCTGTGTGCCCTGCGATTGGCTGGCAACCGGTTCAGGGTGTCCCCCGCCTACTGCCCGATGACGGCTGGGATAGGCTCCAGCACGCCCGCGACCCCCGTGGGGACTAAGCGGTTCAGAAAATGGATGGATGGATGGACATTGCATTGAATTCCTGCCTTCCTGTGCTGCTTACCTGCCACCTTATGCCTGCACACACCACCACCTCCACGAACCCTCATAACGCGAAACTTCTTATTTTTATGTCAATCTGCTAAACAGTATATGGACACAAACCTACAGCAGAGAACATAACAAAAAACACACTGGAACAAACGGCTTCCATTATGCCTGTTTTTAATGTTATGACAGAGTTGCTACCAACACCATCCCAAAATCACAATCACTTGTTCATTGGGGATGCTAGGAAACTGCTAGTTAAATCTGCCATCATTTGGCACAAGTTAGCCAGCTGATCTGCTGTTTCCCATCGCCTAATGTTATACCTGACAACACTTGACTAACCACTACTTATTTTTTCCCCACTTAAAGCACTGGGCTGGGCAGGTATGTATACAAAAAAAAAGGCTCAGGGTGCTAATTAAACGACTCTGCTCGGAGAGTGAATGTGACCTTATTTGCTTCTTCCAAGCCTGTTTGAGTCAGGGTTGAAGTTACATTATTGTGGCAGGTTCGGGCCACTTTTATTCACTGCCAACGCCAAGGTCACTGTCACTGCCCAAGGGCCATCAGGCCTCCACTGGGGAATGAGGATGCTGAGCGATGGAGGAGGGGAGACCTAATAGATAAAGAAGGGGGTAGTGGAATTGCGCCTTAGTGCAAGCACAAAGGTCAACATTTCCCAGCTACACACCCCCTCTCCATCAACCAGCCCCCAACACCTTTGACCCTTTCGTTTCTAAGTCAATGCAGAAACAGAAGGAGAAGGAGAGCGGGCAAGGGTGCAATGGGAAACACACCCACCCAGAGTCAGTCACAACAAAAGGGGGCCTCAGCCGCAGAGAGCTGATTTGGTCTATAGAACAAACACTCGGGCCACCGTCACACAGCAGAGCCACTGCGGATTGCACATCCCCACAGCCTCTGCTTGTTCCCAGCCACTCAGCTGCCCCCTAGTTCACCAGCAACAAAAGGTGCTGCTCCGCTCCCAGAGGTAACGAGACACACAAAAACACATTGGGGAGAGTGGCAGCTGAGGCACGGAGAGGAGTGGCTGCCTAAATGGTCCCCCATTTTACAAAACACACAGCTGGACTCAGGACCCCAAATATTTCATCATAAAAACAAGTTTCATATCGGGAACCAATCAGTAATCCCAAACTGCAAACACTATTATTTTTTCAATGATAGATCATGTGGCATGTTTTGGCATTGATGCCTCATCTGTTACTTAACACCACCGTGTCTGCCTACAATTTCAGCATCCTCACAATCTCTGGCAATTATTTTTAAAGTATGATTAAATGATCTGATTCCACCTACGAACTGTGGATTTTATGGACAATAACTATTTTTTTCTAACTCTAACCTTTTATGTGTTTTTGCAAATTAGATGCACAAATACAAATACAAAATCAGATGTGGAATTTATTTTATGTATTAAAATATTAAATACATACCAAACTGTATGTGTGTTGATTTTGCATTATCATGTGTACATTAGTACATGTGACGGTGATTTTATTTCTCATAATCATTGTTTCTGAGGATGGTCCTGGCTTGCCATATATTTTAATATTTAAGCAGATTAGATGTGGAGCTCAATACTTATTAATTAATGAATGTCTTGAAATACACCTCCCATCTGTCTTAATGCTTTTATGCCTTTTACCCAAAGCAACCTAAAATTCTACCAAGGATTTGTTTTGTTGTTATTGTGGTGGATGATGTCGACTAAGTAAAGGCTCTTAATGAATAATAATGTTATACAGACAAACTACCAATCCATCGGGTGAAGACACAATATTGGAATGGACAAACAGTCTTCAACCCAGTTGTTTACCAAAGACTGCTTTTGTAAACTGATACTCCAGCATTTGGTCAGCCTTGTGCAGCCAGTGACTTGGCCTTTGCTCTCCTCTCCTTCACCTTTGCACTCTATTAATGAAGAGCTCCTCCCATGAGCCTTAAAAGCAGACTAAAGGAATTTTAGGCCCCCTTTTCATTTGTTTGTCTGAGAATAGCAAGGGTGGTCCAGAGGCGCAAGGAGACCAACACGCATTTTATTAACAAAGTCCCTCTTTGCAGTCTAGACAATGGTCCAATGCCAACATTGAACTTGAATTTCAAAACAGACATTTCTGAATGAGGACGTTGTCTGGATGATTTATTTGACTTTATTGACTCGATACTTTGTCAACTTTTATTCAATTAAATCCCAATTTCATACAACAAATGCACTAAAGTCAACATTTAAAAGATGAAGTCTGTCCTAGAGGAATGAATTGGGGATTTTACTTCTACCAGTTTTCTTTGGCCCAATATAAAAAAAACAAAGTACATCTATTGATGCTATCTAACATGCCTCATTCATGTTCCAATAATATGTTTTGAGATTGGAAATTATTATTAGTGTTTTTTTGTACTTTGTGTTTTATACACTTTATTTTTCAGTTATATTTGTTAAGTCCATCCATCCATCCATCCATCCATCCATCCATCCATCCATCCATCCATCCATCCATCCATCCATCCATCCATCCATCCATCCATCCATCCATCCATCCATCCTCTTCCGCTTATCCGGGGTCGGGTTGCGGGGGCAGCAGCTTTAGGAGGGACTTAATGTCTCCATTTTGGTCACACATTTTTTTAAATATATCTAATGTATTTGATTGTCCACATTTCCGGCAGTAAGTCGGATTCGTTCCCAGTGAGGGTTGGACTCCGCCAAGGCTGCCCTTTGTCACCGATTCTGTTCATAATTTTTACGGACAAAATTTCTAGGCGCAGCCGAAGCGTTGAGGGGGTCCAGTTTGGGGACCTCAGCATCGCGTCTCTGCTTTTTGCAGATGATGTGGTGCTGTTGGCTTCTTCAGGCCGTGATCTCCAGCTCTCGCTGGAACGGTTCGCAGCCGAGTGTGAGGCGGTCGGGATGAGGGTCGGCACCTCCAAGTCCGAGTCCATGGTCCTCGATCGGAAAAGGGTGGAATGCCCTCTCCGGATCGGGGATGAGATCCTGCCCCAAGAGGAGGAGTTCAAGTATCTTGGAGTCTTGTTCACGAGTGAGGGGAGGATGGAGCGTGAGATCGACAGGCGGATCGGTGCAGCGTCAGCAGTAATGCGGACCCTGTACCGGTCCGTTGTGGTGAAGAGAGAGCTGAGCCAAAAGGCAAAGCTCTCAATTTACCGGTCGATTTACGCTCCTACCCTCACCTATGGTCACGAGCTATGGGTCGTGACCGAAAGAACGAGATCTCGGATACAAGCGGCCGAAATGAGTTTTCTCCGCAGGATGTCCGGGCTCTCCCTTAGAGATAGGGTGAGAAGCTCGGTCATCCGGGAGAGACTCGGAGTAGAGTCGCTACTCCTCCACGTTGAGAGGAGCCAGATGAGGTGGCTCGGGCATCTTATCAGGATGCCTCCTGGACGCCTCCCTGGGGAGGTGTTCCGGGCATGTCCCACCGGTAGGAGACCCCGGGGACGACCCAGGATGCGCTGGAGAGACTATGTCTCTCAGCTGGCCTGGGAACGCCTTGGGATCCCCGGGATGAGCTGGATGAAGTGGCTGGGGAGAGGGAAGTCTGGGAGTCCCTCCTAAAGCTGCTGCCCCCGCGACCCGACCCCGGATAAGCGGAAGAAGATGGATGGATGGATGGATGGATGGATGGATGGATGGATGGATGGATGGATGGATGGATGGATGGATGGATGGATGGATGGATGGATGGATGGATGGATGGATGGATGGATGGATGGATGGATGGATGGATGGTATTTGATTGTATCAGTGTTCCTCCTAAGTGTCTCCTCTCTTGTGTTCCTAATTCAGTGGCTTGATTGGCCAAGATTTGTGTGCGCGTGTATGTGTTTGTGTGTGAACCAGTGGATATTTTTAGAGTCCCAGGGTTTTGATTCTATTCCACACAGTAGCTCACTGCTGAAGTTAGCGCCGCGCTAGCTGAACATTGTTATGACTTTTCACGTGCACATGTGCCCCTTGCATGGCGAGAGAACCTCTCGCTCAAATCACTCTGACAACTTTGTGCCAAATAAGATTGCATTTACTGTTATTTCTTCATATCAGAAATAATTCTCATGCCTTAGCAAAGCTAACAATTTTTTTTTTCATCACACGATCTCTGCAGTATTATCAATACAATTGAAAATATTAATCACATTTTAAGGGGTTGAAATTGTCTTGCTTGGATTGAAAATGCACTTTATTACCTAATAAATAAGTTTATTCATTTTGCTGTTCCCTAAAAAGCCTTAAATCAAAAACATACTGAAGGCTGTCAATACGCCACGCTATTTCTAGGAGATGAATTCAGTACGTATATAACAATATACTGTATTAGTTTTAAGAGCCACTGGGCATTGAGATCTATTCTGCTCTGCAGATAAGAGGAAGAAATCAAGTATTATCTCTTTAGGCATAGGAGACAGACAGACAACCGGGAATGTTACACCTCTATTGCCCGTTCACTCCTCTGGGTTAACTGATGAACATACACAGGTCACACATGCACACACATACGTACACACACAGGTCACACATGCACACACATACGTACACACACGCTCACAGAACGCTGTTGCGGTCTTTGTAAATGGGACATGCAATGCTCAAAATGAACATTATTATTATTATTATTATTATTATTATTATTATTATTAATTACATAAATAAATTGGGATTGTATAAAAAGCCATACCAAATATTCAATTTTGAGTAAAATATATTCTCTACTATCACACAGTCCCCCCCCCGATTCATAAAAAGTTTTATCACCAAAGATCATTGATAAAATCCCCGTTCCCAGCCCTTTTCAAATCACACATCTCCCTCCCAGCCATTTAGTAATTACCTGGAAACGTGTGTAATTACACAGACAAGGTCAAGGCTCCTGGGTACAGATATAAATCCCATGTTTCTTAACTTCTTTTGACCCACTGACATACAGATGGTGAGGTTCTGCCCACTAAGTAGGGGGAATAGTGCTTTAACATCAACTCATCCGTCAACCAAAACAAATGTCAAAGGACAGTTCCTTACGCGGAATGTGATTGTGAGAAATATTCTGAATAGCCAGAATGAAAATTGGTTGACGGCAGAGAATTAAAATCCCCATTTTAATTAGTAACTATAAATGTTCATATTCAATGAGCATGAAATCTTTTCATTCATTTCATTTCCAAACCAGAGGCTGACCAGTGGACGAGGCTGATATTTCAACCCGAGTTCAAACCGTTCAAATGTTTAGCGAGGATTAGCAAATAAAACACAGCCACCTTATGTTTAAATGTGAAAACAAGCTTATGTGTTATTTGGTTGGCGAATCTATATGACAGAGCTGCGAGCTAGGAGAAAGGCTGCATTGGCAGAAAAGGGGGTGTGGTGCGGTGAGGGCGGGGCGGGGCTTGGCTCAAAGAACAAAGGGAGCTGCAAGGAGAGGTAGGGATGGCGCTTCAGCGTTCACCCCAGCAGGAAGCCATGAAAGGGGTTGGAACAGGAAGGTCGAAGGGTAATGGCCAGCTACCAATTGACACTCGAAACACACGCACACATACACATGCATGCATGAGTACTCCATAAATCACTCTCACGTTTTGCAGCGTGGTGGAAGCTGCTCCTTCCACCGTGTAGGATGATGAAACATTTTATCTACCACTAAAGCTGCTCATATTGCTCCTATCCACTCTGGTCTGGCTTCACTTGAAGTGAGAAGCTTTATTTTCACCAAGCAGGGGCAGGAATACAAACAGAGACAATTTTACGAGCAACCTCTCGCTTCTCCTATTTCCTTCTTGATTGATGTCGCTTTTTCATCTAGCTCTCACTCAGATGTCTACAGTTATAGCTGTAGTAAAACACTCATTTTGGAATTTAAGGGAAAAGCTATCATCATGAACAAAGTTGTAACACCAGTGACTGTGGGCTCTTGAGCAGTATCATATGTAACACTTGGATAAATTCTTTTTTTTTTTTATGACATTTCCCATTGCAACTTTTCTATTTTTGTTTAACTGAGCACAGACTTTGACTCTTTCCCAATTAATTTCAAGCAGATATACAAAAGAAAGTCATTTCAATTGATCCTAAAAGCTATTTCGTAACAGGGGGGCTTTTGTGGTGTGTTGCCTGGTGACGCTGGTGTGCAGTGGGGGAGGGGGTAAAGGCCCCGGCTAAGTCCACTGTACCAAGCTTGTCATTCATTGAAATGATGAAACGCTTCCATAGTCGAAGCCAAAGTCAAAGAATCCAGAACTCGAGGCTAAAGTTAACGAGAAAGTAAGAAATAACATTTAGGGGCAAAAAAAATGTTTCCTGGGCTTTATTATTTTAGAGGAACAACAGGGAGTCCGTCCTACACAAGCCCCTGACTGTGGGCTCACACAAATGGCTGTCAAGCTAATAAAAAGTAAAATTTATGGAGGGAGGTAGTGTGGAGAGTAAGATGGACGTTTTATCCACCGGGAGGGCTATAAGTGGTACAAGTCAGAGCTCTGTGTAGGAGGGAGTGGAACACGGCAAATTACCTCAGAATCACAAAGAGAACATCAGCATTAACAAACACTTGGAAGAGAAAAAGAAACAAACACTAGTTAGCAATCTTGGTCAGAGAATCACTTATTCCAACTCAAAGATCAAATGCCATTTTAAAGACCCAGATAAAACTAGTAAGGCACAGAACTTATTCAAATGCTCCTTCAAATAAAAAATCATGTTGTAAATGATTACAATTCCTGACCGAAACTGGAGACCGATTAGCTGCTGTTTCAAGACTGTAAAGTCAGAATATTTTATGGTACTTCTGGTTTGGGAGATGATATTGATTTTTAATCTTTAGTGTGTGGTGTTGGTGAAGAAATACTTCAGTCTGTCATTTACACACCTTCAAGCCAGATACAAGCTTTGCCTAAAACTTGTGTGCATTCTGAATATTCTCTCATCCATTTAAGCACTTTTTCTCTTACCGTATTTTCCGCACTATAAGGCGCACCTAAAAACCTCAAATTTTCTCAAAAGCCGACAGTGCGCCTTATAATCAGGTGCGCCTTATATATGGACCAATATTGAGCCACTACAGCAGGCGTGTCCAAAGTCCGGCCCGCGGGCCAAATGTATATATCTTATATATGGACAAAGTTCATTCATTGAAGGTGCGCTTTATAATCCGGTGCACCTTATATATGGACAAAGTTTTAAAATGGGCCATTCATTGAAGGTGCGCCTTATAATCCGGTGCGCCTTATAGTGCGGAAAATACGGTACATGCTTTGGTAAATCAAACCACCTGAGATGGTGAAACATCATTGCACTTGGGGTTTGGATGCAGATGCAATACATGCCACACATATGTACTAACACTACTGGGCAATGGATTTTAAGAAAGCTATCACACGTGTTGAACTGCCAATGCCATAAGTGTTTTGATTTGCTTTCGTGTGTTTTTTCGTTTTTTCACAACAGTCTCATGCAGTTAGCAACTGACTTGTTGAAGGCTGTTTATCAGAGAACAAATGGAAGAAAGAAGGGTGTAACAATGTCGCAATGGGAGACGACCGACCGCACATATATATCGACCGCGTTTGAACATCCCAGAGCTCACGGACGTCGAGTGTTTGCAACGATTTTGTATGGACAGTGAAACTATCATACAGACTGTGCCAGCTTTTGGAGGATTAGCTCTTTAGCCACACCAATCACCCTAATACCTTGTGCCTTATTAATGTCTTGGTGATGCTTATTAAAGTAACAAGCTAATTGATTTCAATCTAGAGCATGGGAGGCACACCTCTTTTTTTATTGATTGGCCTCCAAACATGCATTCAGTCATAAAAAAAATGTTCTGATTAAATTTGTTTTATTAGGTGCAGGTCATACAGAATACAAAGTAATGCTCGCCACAGAAGTCTACACGTCCTGACTATACGTCCTCCTATACTGATAAGACCTTTTGAAATGTAAAGTGTGCTTTATCTTTTTTTAAATGATTTTCAAGGATTTCAAGGACATTCGCAATTTCTGAGAAAAATAACCACTTGACTCCATTGTCAATGAATCTCTTTGAATCTCTTTGTATGGCTGCGCTCTTGCCAACATGTGAAGCGGTGGTTATGTCCGAGGTCTGGACAGCAGAATATGCGTCAATGAAAAGTGCTCAAGTAAAGGCACTTATAAAAGAACGCACTTGGCCATGGCCATGATAGAACACATATCACACATTTATTGCTGTAATTGCGATATTACATTTTCAGACAGTTCCATTTCTCAAATTTGAAAAATGTTCAATACTTTAAATAACTTTAGGTGATAGCAGAGTTTGCAATTCTCTATTGTATCACCAATGTACTTTCTGTGACTTCCACACATGTAAAATAAAGCAATAAAACGAAACTAATGAGAGGAGCCCCTACACATTGGAACACGTTTACAAAAAGGACAGTACACTGCGAGTGATGTGTCCTTTTTTGCACATGCGGGTCACTGCATTTGGTTCACATATCAGTCTCACATTTGTTATGTGAATCCCGTAAAATCGTATTTAACCACACAAATATTTTCAATCTTTTTTTGGGGGGGGGGTAGACTGTGTCCATATCCATTTGCAGAAATTGGCAATGCAAACAGACATAGCATAGGTCATTTTCAGAGAATGAGAGTGAACACAGCAAGGTGCTGAAGGTACTTGTTGTCAACAAATGTATGAAAAGTGATATTACTGCCAAAAGATGATCAACAGGAAAGTGCAATTGGGATAATATGTTTGGAATATTCTTCTCGTTGATGATCTCTTACCACTTTGAGGAGAGACTCCATCAAGTAGCCTACGTCATTACAGCAGTCCTGTTAAACCCTTCCAAACAGACTTTTTTACATACCAGTCATCATCTGCAAGGAATATTTTTTCCCACAAGGGTTTTCAAATCATCCATTAGCCTTCTAACACAATTAGCTAACACAATGGACCATTAGAGAACTGGAGAGATGGTTGCTGGAAATGGGTATTTATACACCTATGTAGATATTGCATTAAAAACCAGATGTTTGCAGGTACAATGGTCATTTACCGAATTAACATTGTATAGAGTGTATTTCTGATCAGTTTAATGTTATCCTTGTTGAAAAAATAGCGATTTTTTTATAAAAAATAAGGGCATTTTTACGTGAGCCCAAAACTTTTGAACGGTATTTTAAAAGATGGACCGGCAGCAGACGTCGAGACAGAAGCGTATCCTATAAAACCTCATGCAAGTGTGAGGTAATATTAAATGTAGTTTACCAGAATTTTCACAAGCTGTCTGGCTGGCAATGTTTTCAAAGTAATTAAAATAGCCCCAACTAAAGGTTGTATGTTTGCAGAAATGTGCTTGAAAGTGACATTTGGAATGAAACGTCAGTCCTGGAGGCCTATGCCCGAGTGCTGCTGCCTTTCATGCAGATGAAATGGATTTGATTTTTAGCCAGAGCCCCGGTATACAGCCAAGGCCAGTCCCAATCCTGGATTTAAAAATGAATGGGTTACCTCTGGAAGGGCATCCGGCGCAATACTGTGCTAAACAAATCACGTGAGTGACTCGTGGTGTCCCCTGATGGGACAAGCTGATGTTGACAACAAACAAGCGTTAGAGGCCTTGAAAGGTTGGATGTGTTCTCCACTGTGCAGGAGGGTCTTGACCAGTGAGATATCCACGTCTCATTGAATATAAAAGCCCGTTTGGTTACAACAGCACAGCAGTGTGCTGTCTACACAGAGCTTGCGAATCAGTAGGCTGCTCTCAGCCTTTGTCCATCTCTCTAGTCTAGGACATATAAAACAAGTGTGTTCAGAGTGTCTCAGCTCAGCAATACATAGAAGAATACAGTGCCACTAAATCTGTTGTAAGTTCTCAGCATGAATGCACCGGAATGTGTAATATATTGAAACCTGGGCCTTATAGGTGCCAAAGTGACAAAGGATGTTGTATGAGCATTTTAAATAAAGAAAGAGATGTAAAGATTTTTTTGTGGTCCTAACTACCAGTGAGTGGGCTGCAGGGCTACCCAAAGCTCATTGCACTTACAAAGCATCATGGAGACACTCAGCATGAGGGCTTGTTAATACTGAACTCAAAGACCTGAAGTAGCACCATCAGATAGCTCATTAAACCCATATTAAAATCTGCAAATCTCTCTGTAGTCTACCTCAAAGCCGTGAATTTAGCAACACAAAACGGATTTCAATTTTACTGTATTAATTTTTTAGGAACATAAAGCTCTCAAGAAAACTTAACTTAATGGTTGTGATGTAGTTTGAATGTTTAAACATAATGTTTAAACATACATTATGACATATTATCATTATCATACAGTGCTAATTTGAATATTTCTGACAATAAAACAAAATCAGTTACAACTGTAAAGACAAGTAGCTCGGTTCCAAGTTACCAGTCAGTTGAAAGTAGACATCTCTAGCACCAGCCACATCATTCAACCCATTCATGATCTTGGAAATTTTATAATAGTCAGCATTCCATCTCTTCATTTTGATTCTATTTTAAGTTTTTTTTTTTTTTAAATTGGTAAAAATGTTGAAAAGCCCAGCCCTCTATACGTACATGATCCCTGAAGTACAAGAAAACAAAACAAGACTTACTGGCTGCTTGGATGCGTGCCTTACGGCTCACCACCAACCCAAAAGAATTCTGGGCCATGCACTCATAGTCTCCTTCATCCGACGTGTTGTCAGATTTGGTCTTGAGGAAGTGGCCGATGAGGAGTGAGCCATTGGTGAAGGTTGCGTGATACTGGTCCTGAGATAAAAGTATGCTGTTGTGCCTCCATTGCGTTGTGATAGGGGGGATACCATCCACTTGGCAATGGAGCATGAGGGGCTGCTCTTGCACTGCGATGATGTCACTTGGCTCCAGGGTGAAGGAGAGCTCCGCACCACATGACACACCTGGGAGAAAACAAGCAACGATCACAAAGCGCCCTTTTGCCTTTCCTCAGCACAAAGACTGAGAATGTGTGACTCAGATCTCATTAGATTGGGCATAATATTGTGACATATCTACTTTGATCATTCATCCAGAGAGTCATCCTGGCTTACAAAACAATTAGTGCAACAGTTGTGTCCCCAAGTAATCATCTCCATATAAATCCTCACATGAAAACACACAAAGTATGCCCGTGTGGCATATCACATCTGATGGCTCACCATGCACCTCATGAATGAAACGTTACCTCCAGGCAGGAGGGAATGCATGTGTACTCATCAAAACATACACATTCTCAAAGCCTTCAATGGGTGGTAAGAAAGATGACTGGTGGCAACCACCTATTCGGCGACAAGCTTACATTCTCCTTTCCATGCAAACAAAGTGCATGCCTGAAATGTGTTTGCACTTTGAGATTTCCTTCCTAATAACATGGCTGCTATGATGTTCCATAGTTGTGGAACCTGTGGGGTGAGACAACAAGAAGTAGAGGATGTAAACAACCTAACCTAACGTGGTCCTGTAAAAATGGAGGCTCTCTTGGTATCATGTTTCACTTGGTGATGGACTAAGCACTACCAGTCTCTGCCCCAAGGCCCAGGAATCCAGTGGTAGGGGAGGGGGCTAGTGAAGGGCCGCAGAGAGGGCGGAGTTGAGGGCACAAGGGTCAAAAAAGAAAACCTTCATCCATGAAATTTCAGCCAAGAAATACTTTCAAAGAAGAAATTGGCTGAATACAGTGATCACATACAGACTTAAACGCAATGAATAATTTCTCCCTCTCCATGTGGCCCCATTTTTTTTCTCTCAATGAGCACTGTAAGTAAAAGGGCAATGGGACCTGAGAGACATTGGTGCTGCCACTTGTGGAAAAACAAGGGGGAGGTCGTAGAATTGTTTAACCCTTAGCTGCCAGGTGCTGAGGTTGCCTCCAAATGAGCATGCCATGCCCCCAAAGACCAAAAGATTTGTTCTAAAAAGATTATTCAGGATATTATCATTTCCTGGGGATGTCATAATAGTGATGATTTACACACTTTATAGAAATTGTGTTGCATAGTGGTGTACATCTTTTTCCTACATTGTTAAATGATTGTTGATAATTACTGGGAGAAATCATTAACATGAATTAAATTGACATTTTCTTCACATATAGATGGCTATTCATTCTGAAGAAAAATGTGTCATTTTAGAAGTGTGTATCAAATTGGTAACTCTTCATATTAATCTGTACTCAAGAGGTAGTGTAGATCTCAGCTTCCAAAAGGTTGCTGATGATTAACAGTACACAAAAATGCTGATGGACAAACTGAAGACACTAAAACGACGTATTTTTGTTTGTTTCCTTTGGAAGTGTAATTTGAATACGAAGTTGGGAGTTTACTGAAATAATTAATAATGAAATGACAGTTTCATTGGTTGGCCAGCAGAATGCAACGTTAACTTTTTAATGACTTTGGCATGTTGCCAGCAGGGGCTGGCAAATGCAACCCTGAGCTCCAACTGAGAGCAAGGGAACAGGCGGTGTGAAAAGGTCAGAGGAAATGATTTTCAACACAACACTTAGTCATCCAACAGATCCAGGATGCAATGAAATTGTCATCAATAAGTTAAGGTTATTAATGGAGGCAGATCACAGGGCTGTTTAAAAAAAAAAGGGATTGAAGCACATGCCTAAAGAATTGAATGTTGCAGACATGAATATGTTCGATTCTTAAACAAGGAGAAATGTTCAATTTCATTTTCCATGCATATAGATGAGACTTTTGTTTTTGGGATTACAGAGTAAGACCAAAGACAAGTGGCAGCTAAATGTGGCTTGTGCAGCAGCTTCCTATTGGCGGATTCTTGTGACTAGCAGGCAAAAAGATTTACAGTGACCATTAACACGGCATACGCATATACACAACCTGGCGGAGTATGTAGCAACACTGACAGCAACAAGTCACAAAACAGGATAAGACCATCATGGATGCCAATCATGGGTCAGATCACATGATGGCCTAAATTGAGATGATTAAGTGTTTTTCTTTGCTTTTATTTCAGTACCTATGCTGCTCCTCATTCAGTGCATTATTCTCTTCTCTTAAGAAGTACAAAAAGAAGTTTCACAGATTTCCCCCCCCCCACACACACACACACACTTTCACTTTGTGTTAGTGTAAGTGTTGTAATTAATTTGTCAACATAACAGCTATAAAGATCTTCTTCATCACAACAGGATCTAATCTCAAAAATGTTGAAGCGCTTTATTTCTTTAACATATTGCCTATATTTGATTCAATGACAAACTGAATTGTGACTGATGTTTCCGAATTCCCTGACAAAGCATGCTATGAATTTATGATTCCAGCCAGGCCTTTGTGGGTCCCTGTGTGACACATATTCCCTATCCCTCAGTGCCTTTGAGTTGGGGGGCCCTAGCATACACAGAAACTGTCAGTCACAGTGAACAAAAGGCACACAGAAAGAGGATTTGATAAGGGGGGAGTGAGACAGTCTTGACATCTAATATGTACAAATAATCTCCCCAGCAGGATACAACTAGTGTACTTAAGATAGTCAAATAGCATGTCCACATAGTACCTATGCAGACTGATCAGTCAACAAGTCCCTTTCATTCAACCATATGAAAAAATCTCCATCTATAATTCTTACCATGTAAACATAATGGAATGTAACGTTTTCAACCAAAATTTCAAAGAAATAAAAACTCATTATTATTTTTACTATTATAGTGTAATGAGTTTGCTCTCACTTTTCCTTTGAGAGCTCAATTTGCAATATTACCAATAAGTGGTGAATAAATTACTTGCAAACCATTGATATAGCCACAGATATTGCAATGTGCGGTTTTTGTGGAACGTTGTCAGATCAAAACAACCCACAAACTTAGTCTCACAACGCTGCAAGTGGTTTAAGTGCAACCAGGGACTCTGTACAAATGACACAAGTTGAACTTCGGGAGCATTGCGAAGCACTGGTTGCGTACGACCGAAAGAAATGTCCACAAAGCTCCTCCACTTTCCTGCGAAGTGTCATCAGTCCAAGTTCACCATTGCACTCATCTTTCTCTCCACGCATGCATCAATTAAGCCGGGGAGGAGATTAGACATCATCGAAGCAAACGCACACCGGAATGAGAAAGAGGATGATGCCACTTACCCATGCAAGCATTCAGCAGGATACCCAAAAAGCACGGAGCGAGGCGGCAGCGCCTCTTGGATGCCATTTAAGAGGCTCTTTTAATGCAACACTTGCACAACGCGAAGTTAATGAGTTTAAGAAAAAAATCGGCTACATGTTCCAACCTACGGGTCTACTGTTCGGTGACACGCTGGAGTCGAACAAGCTTTCGCCGTTGCCAACCATCTATCAGTAAGCTGTCTGCATCCCTCTCCTCCTTTTTTTCTTCATTCACTCCAATGGAACCGACCATGCATGGGCACATGAGCTCTCTCTCTCTCTCTCTCTCTCTCTCTCTCTCTCTCTCTCTCTCTCTCTCTCTCTCTCTCTCTCCATCGCACACACACGTTCAGTCTTGGAACAAAAGAGTCGAGTTCATTTAGGCTACAAACGGTTTGTAAATGGCAACAAATAATGATTTTTATATTCAATGCGAGTAAAATATAACAATTCGGTGCAAATCACACATTTGGTAATTTTCATTTCAAATGTATCTGTTGGTGTAATAACATCACGATAAATTGTCTATTCAGCTGACATTGACCACGTCATTATTATCTTATGAATTTTAAAATATTCTAAAATACAGCAATAACATAGATGTTACTCAATTCAGCATAACAAAAGAATGTTTTTAAGACGATTCTTGGTACAAGACCAAAGGGAGTTTGAAAAAATTTAATGGGTGATAAAAGGCAAATATTAACTGTAGATGTGGGAGGTGGGTTTTGTTTAAAGATGAATGGTTCAGCGTGAGTGAATCGCACATAAACAAGGAACTTTTCCCCTCGCTGGGAACAAAGCAGCGCCTGTTAAACAGTATTATATTGCCCTCTAGTGGGCGTTGTAACACATGTAAATGCTGCCTTTATGAAAATACATACAGTATGCCTATATAAATTCTATATTTAGCTTTGATTGTCATTTTCAGAGACGTATGGATTCAAGTATAGATTAGCGTTATTGTACTTTGCAATATTCTTTAATTACAGTGCCTCTGAGTGAATCTTGCTAATATTTTTAGTACTTGAGCATTATACAGCCGTTGCAATCAAAACCAGCTAAACCAGCAAGGTCCCAATTATCCGGATGTCTCCAGTCTTAAGTAAAAAAGATATCTTGAATGATGTGTATTGGGCCTTATTAATAGTTATTTTTCTTCCCTGATCTGCATTGGGAAATGGTCAGGACCAGCCATAAATGTTAAACATGTTAAGAAATACTGTATTCATGATTGCAAATCCTAGAGCCTTTATGGATAGAACTTCTAGGCGCAGCCAATGCATTGAGGGGGTTCGGTTTGGCGACCTCAGTATTGCATTAGCAGATTACGTGGTGCTGTTTGCTTTTTCAAGTCGTGATCTCCAAGTCTCAACAGAGCGGTTTGTAGGCGCATATAAAGCAGCTGGGATAAAAATCAGCACCTCCAAATCTGAGACCATGGTCCTCAGCCGGAAAAGGTGGAATGGCCTCTCCAGGTCGGGGGATGAGATTGTTTCCTAAGTGGAGGAGTTCAATAGAAGGAGCTGAGTCGAAAGGCTCAGCTCTCAATGTATCGGTCGATCTACATTCCTGCCCGCACCGATGATCACGAGCTGTGGGTTATTGCTCCTCCACGTTGAGGGAGCCAGCAGAGGTGGCTCGGGCATCTGATTAGGAGGCTTCCTCGATGTCTCCCTGGTGAGGTGTTCTCGGCATGAGCAGGAGACCCTGGGTATGACCTAGGACGGCCTTGGAACACCTAGGGATCCCTCTGGAAGAGCTGGAAGAAGTGACTGGGGAGAGGGGAGTTTGGGCATACCTGCTGAAGTTGCTGCCTCGGCGAGACGACCCCGGATAAGTAGGTCAAGTGGGTTGGTGGGTGGTTGGGTTGGTTGGGGTGGATGCATGGATGGATGGATGGATGGATGGATGGATGGATGGATGGATGGATGGATGGATGGATGGATGGATGGATGGATGGATGGATGGATGGATGGATGGATGGATGGATGGATGGATGGATGGATGGATGGATGGATGGATGGATGGATGGATGGATGGATGGATGGATATTTTATGTAATATGAATATGTAATTTTCCATCCATCCATCCATTTTCTGAACCGCTTAGTCCCCACGGGGGTCGCGGGCGTGCTGGAGCCTATCCCAGCCGTCATCGGGCAGTAGGCGGGGGACACCCTGAACCGGTTGCCAGCCAATCGCAGGGCACACAGAGACAAACAACCATTCGCACTCGCACTCACACCTAGGGACAATTTGGAGTGATCAATCGGCCTACCAAGCATGTTTTTGGGATGTGGGAGGAAACCGGAGTGCCCGGAGAAAACCCACGCTGGCTCGGGGAGAACATGCAAACTCCGCACAGGGAGGGCCGGAGGTGGAATCGAACCCGCACCCTCCTAACTGTGAGGCGGACGTGCTACCCAGTGCCTAATATGTAATTTTATGCCTCCATATTTATGCCTCACACACTTAAAGGGCTAGAGACACCGGTATATGTATAAATCGGTTTTAGTTAGCTTATGGGCTTATAAATATAAATTGATGCTCGAAACAACGAAAAGGAAGCTGTTGCTCTGAAAAATATAATTTAAATTTGCCGCACAGACGAGTTTGACTGCACCGAGCCGCCAGCCGGAAGTGACGTCTCATGACGTCTCAAGTTGTACGCGTTTAGCTTCAGTGAATGTAAACAAAAAGAGAAGAGGGGCCAGCGCGGAGACGTCGGGCCAGGTTTGCGGCCAACCCAGCTCGCCTAGCCGTGCCTTCCATTATCCTGGCGTACGTTCGTTCGCGGGACGACAAGATGGGTTGAGTTCGCCTGATAGGATCCACGAACCGGACAGTGCGTGCCTGCTGTGTGCTCGTGTTCACAGTGGCCTGGTTGACTGTCATCTTTCCGGACTCTGCTGTGCATCGGGAGCGGCTAGCGTGCTATCACTCTTATTGTTCATCTTCTTGTTTTATTTTTCCTGTGTTGTTTACTTGTATGTGCGTTGTGAACTCTGTCTTATCTTTCCGGACTCTGCTGTGCATCGGGAGCGGTTAGCGGGCTATCACTCTTATTGTTCATCTTCTTGTTTTATTTTTCCTGTGTTGTTTACTTGTATGTGCGTTGTGAACGCTGTCTTGTCACCCTGGGATAGTGAGAAATGTAATTTCGATCTCTATGTGTGTCTTGACATGCGGAGGAATTGACAATAAAGGAGACTTTGAGACTTTGACTTTGAAAAGTATGTCGAAGCGTGACGGGAGGGGCACAATTCAGAAAACGTGCTCAGCTCGTCGAAAAAATGCGATTTAAGAAATAAAATTAAAAATGCGCCTAAAACCTAAACCAAACGCTGCAGATGTTCATTTCTTCATTCGCAGTGGTCAACTCGGCACTCTACTCTTTTTACTATGCCAACCTAACCACAGTGACGGGAGAGGCACAATTCAGAAAACGTGCTCAGCTCGTCGAGAAAATGCGATTTAAGCAATAAAATTAAAAAGGCTTATAAAACCTAAACCAAACGTTGCAGGTGGTCATGTCTTCATGTGCCGAGATCAACTCGGCACTCTAAAGCCCCCAAGAGCACTTTTTACTTTTTACTATGCCAACCTAACCAGAGTGACGGGAGGGGCACAATTCAGAAAATGTGCTCAGTCAGCCCAAGTGAACTGCTAGATTCATCATATTCTGCGTCAAAAGAGGTTTCTGAATCGGATAAAATGATGCTAATATTGCCGCTAGAAACGGAGCTGTCGCTATCATCTGCCATGTTGTTTGGGTTTGTTGACATCCAGATGTACAACTTGTGACGTCACAATAATGGCGCCGCCAGTTTGGCTTCGTGCGGGACCCGATCGATAAACTGGCATTTAATTTCAGCTTTATTCTTAGTAATCGGTGTCCATTTTTAATTTACAATGCGGCAAATGTGTTCACTTTATACATTCTATCAAATTCCGTTCTAATTGAAAAAAAAAAGGGATGTTTCTAGCACTTTAAATAGAGGGGCTCTTATATGATCAATGGACGTAGTCTTTCAGCTTAAACATAAAACAAGCTTGCCACAGTTGCACCGGCCACAATTACACAGCGCTCATGCTTAATAGCCATTTGAGACGTCAACAAGCACAATATTAATAAACCACTTCGTACCGCCAATTCAGCCATTAAATGTAGATGTAGTCAGACCACGGAAAATGGTGCACTATCTGAAAAAGCCACAAGGTGCCAGTATTGTACACAAATTAATTCCCGTCGTTTCGTCGGCACTTCGTGGTCCCTAAAGTCTTTTCTCAGGAGATTTTGCTTTTTTTAACCTGTGCCCGGACCACTGCCAATTTACAACTCACATCTGTTTTCTGTATTTTGTTTTACACTCACTGTCTATTTCTCGCACACGTTGATGCAGAGGTACATTGAGCCGATGCAAAGCCCCTTTGCCACTCCCCTTTTATGAGTACCTTCATTACTCAGGCAGCGTCTGGGAGCAAGAAGGGATCACTTACATCTCTCCTTTTCAAACGTGCTTAAGATGCTTGCCCCCTTCTTTTATTGACGGTGTGCGTGCATGGTGGAAGCTTGGTCGAGCCGACAGTGCCTCATTGGCATCACCGGTCCGTGGCTTCTCGTCACAGCCGCTGTGACTGAACACACGGTTGGCCGCAATGAGGAGAATAACGGGCAAGGCGAGGGATGAAACTTTGATCGAGCTGCAGGGCACCGGAGACGTTCACACGGGAGGTAGGCCCATTTGGTTTTGCATCCTTGTCGGTTTTGCATCCTTGTTTTCTTTTAGTTCATCATTGATTTATGTCAAGAAAGTATGCCATATACACATCAAAGCTACTATTAATGGAATAAGTCAACCGTAGATAAACATAAAAGCCGACTTTATAACGTTAGCGTAAAACAGTCAGATAAAAAACAAGTCAAAACTCCCAATTACTTTGTAGAAATTCCAGGGCAAACATATTAACATAGTCGTGCAAGTGTACTTTGTGCTTTCTCTGAGCAGCTCAGCTGCTATTGATCTTATGCAAATGGTCGGAAAATGTACTGGACTTGCAACTAAGACTGTTTCTATTTTTATTGTTGGTTCAACGTGTGTCATTTCAAAACATACAGTGGGGTGACCCTGAAAGATGTTTCCATAACTAAAATGGTGTTTTTACATATCATTAGATAAGACAATGTACTTCAAATTGGGAAAAAAAAATATTTTTGCCATTCATATTTAATAGGATACTTCTTCAGTGACGGTCAAGTCGTCAGTGTCTCTTTACCAGACCCTAAACCACTTTCATTGTGGCCTGAAACCATTAGGGACATTTTACTCTATGCTTTCAGGTATTGGCTCATAGAAGATTAATAGTTTCACCATTATTTTGCCCTAATGGTCCTTTTATTGTTTCACTCTCTTCATTATGTCCTTTATACTAAGTAGGATTACCTTCTAAGCATTCGCAAATAATAACACATATGTACCCACATTATGTTCACATTGAACTGTTATGACTATGGAAGAGCAGTACTGTGTTTTGGAGTATAAGTGCTCATAACTTAACAAGAGATGATTTTGTTTTGAATAAACCCATGGTTTCTTAACAACATAATATCTTGAGAATAGCACACACTCAAGTATTCTAGGACGCGCCCCTCTTCAAAACCTAACTTTCACCCATATTTTATTATATGAACCTCCAATTTTACAATATACACACTCAAAAAGTGAAGTATTATCTGCATTAGGAGTGGGAATCTTTGATGATTCAATTACGATTAATATTCAGGGGTAAAAATTTAAAACAATATTATATGCACTTTCTCACAACACACATTTCTGTTTTTCTCACTATTCATCACTTCTTTGAAAAGTACATTAATAATATGAAACCAGTGTTAAATTCATTTCCACTATATTTTATTAAACTAATGGGAATGCGTGCAAACTGGAACATTACAATATACTCTACTTCATACCCCCCAAAAATGTTATACCAAAATAAATGTTCTGTTAAACGCTTCTGGTTTGGCTGTTCAACATAAAATGAAATCAGAGCACAAACACACAGCAATTAATTACAAATGTGTGTTTAAGTACCAGTACCTATAAAAAACCCCACACATATTTACTTGACTTCAGACTAAATGCTTGGCACAGAATCCACTTTGACTAAACATAAATTCCTTTTAAAAGTGTTTTCAACAAGCAATTGCAACAAAAACTTAAAATAAATGTCAGAGGTCCAATCAAACGTGCTTAGCTGGACTAATCCATCAATACGTAGATGGAATAGTGTACCTGGGCTCCAACGTACACAACAATGCTCTAAATCCCTAATTTTTCATGATGAATTAAGGACGCAAATCATTGGGATCAAATGCCAGAATGGTTCAAAATTTGTAGCGTTACATTTTCCGATGTCACAAATCACAGACTGGAGCAATTGAGCAATTTCTTGACCATCCAAACCATGTTAAAACCTTGTGATCTCATTCAACGCTGAAGTGTTATTTTTAGTTTAGATGGTTTAACCTCATGACTGGATTTGTTTCATATTGTTAACTACTGTATCTGGAGTAGCAGGCGGAACAAATAGTAGTGAGGCACATCCAAAATTTGCTGATTCAATTGCAATAAATATCAACTTGTTTCCAACACTAAACTGCATTTATTGAGTGCTTAATAAAGAGATATGTGTTTACATCAGGTCTGCGGTGGGTTGATAGACTGCACTTGCGCCGTGGCGTTGTTGAGGCGCTTATCAGAGCAGACCTTCAGCCACATTTGAAAGGGGAGGAAGATGTCTGTCCTCACGTTCCTCTGGCTCTGTTTTGACTGTGGTACCTTGTTCACAGCTGCCCAAACATGGATTTACAGACTTGACTGACAGACTAATGTATTTTTTAGTACAGTGAAACTTTTAATGTTGAACACGGTCTATTCTGTAATGCTAACTTGGAATCTGTGTTTGGGGAGACACTGACTCAAAGCAACTTTTTCCTTAGGAAATAATGTCAATTTAATCAATCCATTTCATGGTATTACATTTCCATGATAGAACCTCTATTACAGTGGTTCTTAACCTTTTTGGAGGTACCGAACCACATCAGGTTCATATGTGCATTCACCGAAACCCTCTTTTACTGATGTGTTCGACCATCCGCTGATGGGGGGGAGGGGGGAGGGGTTGCTACCGGTGTGTTCGGCCATCCGCGAACGGGGGTGGGGGGGTGGCTACCGGTGTGTTCGGCCATCCGCGGACGAGGGGGGGAGTGCTACCGGTGTGTTCGGCCATCCGCGGAAGGTAAAGGTGGAGTGCTACCGGTGTGTTCGGCCATCCGCGGACGGTGTGGGGGAGGGGGGCTGCTACCGGTGTGTTCGGCCATCCGCGGACGGCGGGGGCGGGGCAATGACATACCAGCTCTGCCGAACCCCTGAAGCCGACTCACCGATCGATCGAACCCAGGTTAAGAACCACTGCTCTATTAGCTATTAAGGCAATGTTTTTTCTTCTCTCTTTGTGCCAACACTAGCTGGGTTTCCATTAGAATTTTTCGCAAAATAAAAACAATATTTCCGCAATTTCAATGAGGTAGATTTGCTACCCGTAGGCGTTTCCATTTGATAGAGTTTGGCTCCTGAAGCGTAATTCTTGTAACGTCTCGTCTCAGAAGATTTCGTAATTCTCGTAAAATCCTTTCATGAGACTTGTGACGGGATGAAATCGTTGACAGGTAAACTGGTATGTCCACACGTGGAATTTATCCCTTCATGGTGGCGGCCGGCCTGGGCCCGGGGATCACCCCCTGCCATAACGCTCAGACCGGTATGCTTCTCCCGGCCGGCTCTGGGTCATCCTGGAAAGGAGTAGGGCCTCCACTCAGAAGGGGCCCCTTCGGCACTGGTGTGACCTGCTCTCACTGCAACCCGGATGGGGACCGGCCCATTAGCATGTGTCAGTGGTCCATGGCAATGTTCATGTTGAGATGGTCCGGATCGGCAGAGTTGCCCCGGTAACCCTTGTTCCCTCTGGTTTCGTCCAACCAGGGCTCATTACTATGGTTGCTGGAGGGGCTGAAGTACTTGGTTTCACCCTTTGAACACGACTGGGTGGGGTCACATGACTATAGCGGAAATGCGAAAAATGGTTTCATTACACTTGTGCAATATACTTCCATTTTGACACATCTCAAAAACCACCTCATGAGAGCGTTTAAACTTATTTGCAACATTTGAGTGTTTTTAATTTCCATTTCTACTACCAATTTGATAATGTGTATTTTGCGCATTCCTTAGGACAAGAATAAGACACCTGCTTTAGATACTTATTCTACCGAATTGTTCACATTGCCTGTGCAGTTTGAATTCTTTTTTTGTGTCTATTTGGTCTAGTCTGTAGAAATTCGAATTATACTACAACAGAGAGTTTCGACAGGTTGTATTCTACAGGCCAATTTCTCCTGGCAGAGTCAACCTGAGCGTAGCCTCACTATCAGCACTTCATGAATAATGAAAATAAACGAAAGAACATAGATTTTACAATTGTTTTACCATTGCCTTGAATTCATAACATCAAGTAATTTAAAAAAATAAAACTAAATAGTATAAGTTTAAAATATAAATTTAAAATATAAAATAAAACTCAATATATTCAAGTATAAAACAGAACAATTTGATATATGCTGTCTACTATGCAGATGTAATATTAAAAAAAGTAATTCTGATAGACATACTTATTAGATACAACTTTACTCAGTGATATGTTGATTAGCAGACGCAAAGAAGCAGTAAACTTTTATCTGTCTATTTATTTAAATTTCCCCCAAAAAATTTAAAACCCCCTGCTGGAGGTGACAGTGGCATCCAAATCATTTGCTTATATTGCTAAATGATTGTTCGTCTATTGATTGGAGGCTGAAACAGTGACAAACCCTGCCTCTCTTAGGAATTGCTTTCCCTCAGTCATAATACATCTAGTTTTGTAAAATCCCTTTGCTTTTAAGGGTTCTTCAAAGCTATTATTGATATCTATTTGGATGCTTCCTTCAAAGCTGATCTCACTCTCCTATCTGCATCCAGATGAAGTCATCACCCAGTTGGAGTAGAAACAGAGCCAATGAGTTGCCATGGAAACTGACCTTCTAATTGTATTACCCATGTGATGAAGGCACGATACTAAATCACACATAAAAAGCCAACTCTTTCTTCTCAGTCCTACATGCTGCACTCATTCATCTTTGAAATAATATGCTCCGAACCTTGCTATATGATTATATGAGCCTCGGTCACTCTCCCTGCAGATGCAATGAACTGAGAAAACAAACAAATACTAAGCCAGCAAATAATTTTGAAATGATAATTCATTTGTGGAAAGGCAGGATGAAGACTTCCTAAATGTGATTAGAATAGAACCTAATCTGCATCTCCAGGCGTTCCTTGGAAACAGATGTAGACTTCATGCACATCATGTCTGCAACCACGACTGACATGCTATTTCGACTCTTGTAACTTGTGTCTTGCAAAGATAAGACTGTCTTTTCTTTCTTGAACATGGATTCTTGGATTAGGGAGTCACGCGCTTATTGTCAAGGAAACCTCTGACTGATTAAAGAAAATTAAACTTTATTCTTTGTGAAAATGCTTTGTAAGCACTGTGAGTGCATTTTAACCACTTTACCTTGTTTTTTTAGCTCTACATTGAAATAACATCATTTAGGCTTCTTCATAGATGCATCATTGAAATTTTCAATAAAGCTCATCAACAATTTGTTCAAAGATCTTAATACTTTTATTTTACACTTGAACACTCGGATCATTCATTGCTCTTTCAGATGCATTTAAAGTTCCGTGCTAACCTTACTAACCTCATACATGTGCTACTATAATGTAACGTGTGAATTTCTTGCACATCTGTCATCTTTACATAGAGGAAGTTAAATCTGTTCCGAATAGTATTACTTCCCCTGTTTTGTTATTACACAATGCCAAGCTGTGGTTGTTCAAGTGGCAGACAACTCCTGTCTAAATTTAAAAATGAAGCAGCTACACATGAGCTGCTATGGGTGCTACAGACTCCCACACAGCCTACCTAAATCTTCCCAAATGAGCATCATGAAATGAATTATACGTTATACTCAAGAGATTGACTGTACTCTGTTTGGCTGAGTCTGGGGCTCTCTCCTTTTCAAGTTGAATTGTTTTGGTTCTTTCCAGCAATTTTAATACGATTCCTGTTGGCGAGAAAGCACTGCAGAACCACATTCTGTCTTTCTTCTTTAATTTATCCAAACTTACCTGAGGCATTATAAAAAACAAGACCGATGTTCACTAGCATTTAAAAACACGCTTGTTTACTCCCCACTGACAGCATGAGAACACTAATGAGTATATCTGCTCCCTTAAGATGGTCCCGCCGTGCTGACTGCATTCAGGATCAACCTGCACACAGGTACGGGCAGATCCGAGGCTTAATGTGATGCCTGTCTGTCCGTCCTTTCATTACTTTCCTCCCCTTGTCTCATTTCATATATTTGTCCCCATGACAGCAAGCTGTGCTTAGTAGTTTAGCATAACTCTGCTTCTGTGTGGCTGTTATTTCTGCACTGGTATGTGTGCTAATCACACCCAGAAGGGTCTTTGCCTCTTTGCTGTTTCAGCCTCCATATTGGCCCTCAACTGCAGGTTGTACAGTGTGCTGCATTCATGGCTGCACAAAAATGCATGTACATGTGCTGTATTCAGGCATGATAACATGAATAATGAGGCGATACATGTTTTTCAATCATCAGAGAATTTGTTAGTGTTGACGCTAACAAATGTGCTCGTTCCTCCATTCACAGCGTTTGTTCACAAGCTGACTTATGTATTCCACACTGAGATACATGGAAACTGTGACTAAGGATTGACGATGCTAACGCCTTTATTATAATACCGTATTTTCCGCACTATAAGGCGCACCTAAAAACCTCCAATTTTCTCAAAAGCCGACAGTGTGCCTCATAATCTGGTGCGCCTTATATATGGACCAATATTGAGCCACTACAGCAGCCGTGTCCAAATATATGGATTTATATATGGACAAAGTTTTAAAATGGGCCATTCATTGAAGATGCGTCTTATAATCCGATGCGCTTTATATATGGACAAAGTTTTAAAATAGGCCATTCATTGAAGGTGCGCCTTATAATCCGGTGCGCCTTATAGTGTGGAAAATACGGTACCCTTTTAGTATGTAACACCATTCCATACCATAGTGACTAAAAGTGGTTATTGTTGAAATTTTCTATCACGCATATGAACACTGCACAAAACTGCTTCCAGTCTCATAACACAAATTCTGGTGATGTGGTTTGGTTGTCTTGCAATTATAGAAAACCGACCCCTGGTCACTACGGTAATGACACCACTTTATAAATTATATTACTCATTAATGCTGTTATAACCATTACTGACTTTTTAAAACAACACCCAAAACAAAACAATGAATATGCATCATCATAAAGTAGATGTGGATGTCACAAAATACAATAAATGTACATAAACTATTATCAAATATTTCATAAATACTGAACATCCCTGTGTTAATTTCCCCAGCATAAAACCATTAGTCTTGTTTTGAAACTTGTATTAATATTAGATTTGGTGCTTTGAAAGAACTGTGAAGAATGGGGTTGTTGACTTCAGATTTCCTGGCCAGAGGCAATCAGCATACAAATGAAACTTTAATCAAGTTATGTTTTTTTTATTCAGGCAAAGTTCTTGAAAGAGAAAATGTGCAATCACTTTCTTCGCCAACTTCTATGATTACCAAAGTGGGCATGTGAGATGTTGGCCTGTGTGCTTTCTCTCAGGAACATCACGTGGAACGTGCTGTCTCAGGCTCGCGGTCGGATATCAATGATGGGTCTGAGACGCAGTGTTTCTGTACCATTTCAATAAAGCTCCGTCATTTATATCGTAATAACATTGGTCAGCTGAAATAAATGACTTGTTTCCAAATGATTCCGTTCTGTTGCATACTTTGGTTTTCATGCATAAAAGACCAGACAAATTATTGATAATATAAAATGAGAATACGCTCCATACTATATGCAGAATCAAATGTGTGCAAAATCAGAAAGAATATAGACTGCAGCATTACAAAACTGTATATATACTGCACCTGGATATGAGTGAATGAATAAATAATATATAAAAAGTTATGCATGGGCTATTTAGAGTAGTTTGGCAGCAGCAGAAAGCATTGAGTTGAGGTTGTAGTCCATTACCCATCTGGAGTAAAGGAAATGCATGATTATTATAATGGTGTCCTGCGTTGGGTTTTGGAAAATTTCCATCAAAGATGATAAGCTTTACTTTCCAACGGAATACCCCAGCTGTCTTTACCAGCCTGTCCATTTTCCTCTCGTCAGCAGCTGGAATGCTGCTGCCCCAACAGCCTGAATTGAGTCATAGAATGTGGGAGGGCTCCCTCAGAATGGAGTTCCTGCTGTGGCCCGTTCCAGTGCCTCAGTGCTTAGTGTGGCCCAGTCTAATTTATTGTTGAAGTGACCTCTAGTGTGTCTTTTTATGTCCTTTCCCTGTATGCCTACCTACGTCGAAGGAGTGCTGCAGGTATACATGGAAATGCATAATATATGGGCAGCGATGCCTAGGTATGCTTTTATTTTGAAGTTGTCTTGTGAAGCATGCCGCGGCATAACGGTGGGCTTTCATTCTCTTCCAGATTCCATTTGATAGCACTTTTGCTACGACGTCTTGAAATAACATTTAGTCGCTAATTAAGTGGGCTAAAAAATTACTTATCACGGTGACACTGTATTGTTGGGCGCCTGATGCCATCATTTAGCGGCGGCTCCAGCTTTAGCTGCTCGGTGCCAAAGCAGTGATAAAAATCTCTTCGTTATTTTTACCAACTGAAAAACAAAGATGTGATTTATAAATGAGTAGGTTTTTTTGCAAGTACCTAAAATTTGTGGTACATTTTGAACTCCCAACCAAATGGATATTAATATTTATGGTGTGTAGCTCCTGTGTTAATTTGCCTCACACTTCTAGAGCTGACAGCCTTTATAAACCTGGTTTCACCTTGAGGGAATTCCATTGATTCTCCACATCATTCCATTCTGCCTTAATAACAAGACTGAGAACTCAGTCTGGAAAAACATTAGCCATCTGACATATGTGTGGCTTTTGCTGACAGCAGCCTTATAAAACATGAATACAAATAAAATTCCAACTGAGAAATTACATTCTCTGTGGTAAGATTTGAAACAGAAATTGTAAACTTTATTAATACTCCACCCTGGAGAAAGAACTGTACAAATTGCTCATTAAAAAACTGTTTCTGCTGCGACAAAGTATCACAAAAACAAGACTTGTCTTTTGTGCCTCTTATTATGTTTGCAACAAAGTGTTCAAAATAACTGTGCAGTCCGTAGCTATCTGACAATGAGTCAGGGTCTTAGACTGTTCCGTTTCTTAAATTGTTGTGCATTTGTGTGTATTGCTTTAATCATTGTGTGTTGCACCCTAATTAACCACCTAGGACAAGTTCATTTATCAGGATCCTATGGACCAGAGACTCAGTTGTTACATCTCTCGCTTCATAATCTCTCGACCATTAGTACAGAAGAGTTCCAATTTTAATTTCACACAAGATAAAATAGAACAAATCTCATTTTGTTAATCTAAAAACAATTTTGTGACCTTATTGAGATCACAACAATCTCCAGTGAAGGCTTTGTTCCACCAAGCCAAATACTAGTGGAAGTCAAAATTTAAGAAATGTTTCTGTTAAAAACAGTTCTGTCCACCTGAAAAATAAATATACTGTATAATTATCACGTCTTGTCTCGCTGTTTCCGTCGAATCGTTCTGTTAAGTCTCTGTTAGTCTGTCTTTGTTAAGTCTCTGTTAGGTCTCTGTTAGCCCGTCCTGTTTGCCAGTCCTGTTGTCCCGTCCTGTTAGTTCCTGCCCATTAGTCCTACCATGCTCTCCTGCTTGTTTTTTCCCCTCACCCTCTCCTCCACCACCCTTTTCCCTTCAATAAACCCTGGTCCAAGCTGCATTTGGTCGCCTTGCTCCGTTCCGCCTGTGACAATTATCCAGATTTTTAAAACCGTTTGTCCATCTCTCCATAATGTCTGACATGCTTTCAGTAGCATAAGATCAAGAATAACATCATATTAAACAGAATTATCCTCTTGCTCCCAGATAGACAACTTAGCTCAAAACTGGAGAATTGTACATGCCAATTATGAGAAGTTATTGCAATATTAACTCGTGCTGATCTGTGCCACCACTGGTGCTTTGGATTAAGAGCATGGCCTGTAACATTTCGATATAATTCTCCTTCACCGAGGTGTGGTGGAGAAACGTGCGTGGGGTGAGTATTGTGTAAATCCTTCATGTTCTGTTACTCAATTCAGAACCACTCTCTTGCAGACACATGTCCAGAAAATATTATTTGAGTAATTTCACACTTGATGGGTGAGCAGGCACTCGGAATGAGGGACCCAAATATTTGTTGCCTGAGACCAAGTAAAGCATCTTTGTATTTTTGAACTAATGTTGAATTAGAATTTCTTGACGTTAATGACATTATATTTTCATTTCTTTGAACTGTTCATAAACATGATTATTGACATTGTGAAATGACCCTAGTCTTCTGTATAGTTACCCCCTCTGTGGAAGGAGCTACACTGCTGGCCCTTTGCTCCTATTTGCTCAACCCAGATAACTGTCTGTGTACATGTCACGTGAGCTACCGCAGTCAAAAATACAACTTCAGCTACAGAGCTGACACTTCTTCCCATGATCCCAGTGTTGTTGTTTGTCCTCAGGGATTCTTCTGCTCTTATTGACGACACATTTCTATTCCTCTAGTGTCCTCAGAGATATTACACAGAAAGACCCTTTTCTATTGGCCCCCTATGCTGTCTGACATCTTTTGATCCAATCAGACGCTGCTGCCTGAAGAAGGCTGAGGATTGTCCTTTGCAGGCTGAGTTCACGTGGGACTTGTGGCCACTGCAGAGACGCATTTGCTCAGCCCCTCCCCGTCGCCGTCTTCATGCGCGTTCCAACCTCCCCCACAGGAAGTGCCGGGTTCCCAGCATTCAAGAATAAAAGAGCGGCAGACAGCAAGCAGCAGTGCCTGCCACGCTGGCCTGCTGGAATGCAGTGTGTCATTGCAGTGCAGACAGACAGGAGCACGTGTTGCATTCATTCCTTATCACAACTTATGAGCATCACTATATTGTCTCCTCACCAGAATTATGAATATTATTTATAGTCCTAGTTAGGTTGGCAGAGAGGCATGTGCAGCCATCTTAACCAGGTGGTAACTCTTAAAGTAGATTTCACCAAAGTTGAGAGCAGCTGTTGTTTAAATACAGTAGAAAGGCAGTCAGAGATCACATGGCTCCACAGAGTTGAAGTATATGCACATGTTGATTTGTTCATATATTGAATACATTCCCCGCTGTACAAGTAAATACAGTGAATGCGTGCTTTTCTTGGGCAATTCGTTCCGGTCTTAATATAGTCCTTTAAAAACACATACACGCACACACACAATCTTTTTAGAGCATAGGTCTCAAACTTAAGGCCCATAGGTCTCAAACTTAAGGCCCGGGGACCAAATACGGCCCACCACATCATATTATGTAGCCCGCAAAGACAAATTTTGCATCAACTTTGTGTCATTACTAAAATGCTAAATTGTCTTCATGTTTTCAAAACAGAAACATTGCTAGCAATTTTTATTACCATTCATCTTTTTAAACATTTTGAACAGTTTTGACTAGTCTCTGATCAGTTTGCCATGTACCCTATACTGTAAATAATATAATGCGTTGACAGTCATAATGGCCCTCCAAGAGAAACTATGACTACAATGTGTCCCGCGACAAAAATGAGTTTGACACCCTTGTTTTAGAGTATTCCTTACTATTAATCGTAATAATGTGAGTTGTACTTTGAATACAGACTATTGACCCAATCGTTTTCATGCTTGTACAAAGCTTTGAACTTTGTGTGTTCGAGGAGTAATACATGTAAAATATTGGGGATGAGTCAGTGGCCCCTGCTTTGAGGGATTAAATGATTCCTGAAATGTTTGATGCTATCGTTTGCTTTTGCGCTCTGCACATTATTTCAAGACATAACATTTGTTGTTTTCAGACAGGCACTCTGTTTCCTTAAAACCCACCTCAAAATCCATTTTTATTCCCTGACTTTTAACACAGCTCAAGCCCCTGTGCTTGTTTTAGTGTTTTATTTATTTTTATTGTTTTAATCATTGTTATTCTGTTTTTTTTTTAAATGCTGCTACGTTTGACTGTCTTTAATTCAATTTGCAGTTATTTACAACACTTTTTACAACACTGTATTTACCGTAATTTCCGGACTATAAGCCACGACTTTTTTCCAAAATTTTGAACCCTGCGGCTTATAGTCAGGTGCGGCTTATATACGATTTTTTTCATGATTTTTGTGATGACTTGATCACTTTTATACACTCGCAAAAAGGCTGTGGACCACTGTTGTGCGGTATCTTGAAGAACAAAACAACAACAAAAATACTATTTTGAAACACTACTATGGCCGCTGCTTATTCTGGCTGTGTTGCTTGTGACTATTATGAGCTTTAGTAGGAATACACGCTAGGTGACCTGCGTCAAAAGGCTCTAAACCCTTTTTCATTCTTCTGACATTGTCCTCACCAAAAACAAGTTGTAATGAATGTGAACTTTTAATGCATTTTATTCAGAAGGTTACTTTGAACCCTGAGGCTTAAATGGCGGCGCGGTATATTTATGGATTTTTACGGCTTTCTGTGTACTGTCTTTCTTTGTAAAAAAACTCATGTGCACGTGCGGCTTATAGTCCGGTGCGGCTTATGTAAGAAAAAAACTAAAATATCCCTGAATTTTAGCTGGTGCGGCTTATAGTCGGGTGCGGCTTATAGTCCAGAAATTACGGTAGTTCAATTTGTAGTTATTTACAACCCTTTTTTCAGCTGCCATCACTCTTAAAGTACTATATAAATACATTTGAGTTGAGATGAGTCACATTTTTATGATGACTTGTGCATCTATATCAGGTATGGGCAAACTACGGCCCGCGGGCCACATCCGGCCCGCGGGACCGTTTAATCCGGCCCGCCAACCCTAAATAAATTGTATTATTAAACTTTTTTTATTCCGGTCATTTTGCCTGCAATGACTGCGTTTCCCCAGTAGATGGGGAACCACTCGCCTGCGCATTTACTACCGGAAGCCGTGTCAGAAAGCTCGGTGCACACTCACAAGTGCGTGTACGTACTCAGTAGTACGGAAACGGCGCACTCGCGCTCTATTTGTAGCAGTGCTGAATTTAGAGCGTGGGCTGTGACGACAGCATTCTTGTAATTTGCGCGCCGAGTTTTCGGATACAGTTTTACGCTAAAGCCACCAACAAACCTTCCCCTGGAATCCTTCCATTAAAATGAGTCGCCCAAGGAAAAGCAAGGTGGACACTGAGTGCCGAGTGTTTAAAAAGAGTGGCCAATTTGGCTCGACGTACGCGACGTGACGTTCAGCCACATGAACATCAACATCAAATGAACACTGAAAATGAAGGGGAGGCTTTCAAGTTTGTTGTAAAAAAATGCATTTTGAATATGATCTGTACAAATAGCAGGGATTGAAACTAGCGACCATTCTCATTTTCAAACAATGCAGGATGCTCAAGGACATTGATGCACCACCTGTTTGTGACTAATCTTAACCTTTAAAGTTCTTAAGGCTTACTTTAAGGAAGTGTTTTCCGTTTCCTCACTTCTGTTACCAGGTGTTTGTGAGTTAAAACTCTGCTCTGATTTTCAGATACCACTCACCGTGTTGCTGTTTTGATTACTTTATTTGGATGTATGCTTTCACCGATTCTTCAAGATGATATATTTGGTCAGAATGTTTGCCGTTTGATGTGATCTCATAAGATAAACATACATCTTTCATTAATCTGACCTGCAGGCACTGAAGTGATGGAGACTGTTATTCATAATAACAGTGTCATATTTTATGAGAATCACTGATAGCAGTTTTTTAGGGATGTTTTTTTTTTTTAATGCTGTTAATAAATGCATTTGTTTTCAAAAAACTTTTTTTGAATATCCATGCTTTACTACCTACTAAAGGCCAAAACCTTTTATGCAATGACCTTTACAGGTCGTTTATATTACTTTACACAAACACTACATCCATCTGCTCCTGGTTCGGCCCCCCGGTCAAAATTTAGAACCCAATTCGGCCCGCAAGTCAAAAAGTTTGCCCACCCCTGATCTATATCAAGATAATGTACTATGTCCCGGCCACAGAGACGCACAGTCCAAATTAGGGATGGGTGAGTATCCGATAACGGTATCAGCAGCTCTAAGGAAAATTGCTATATTAAATATCTAGGTCTTTATTTGAAATTATCTGACTTGTGAGGGGAAATTTGAAAAAAAAAAAATATTAGTGTTATCAGGACTTGGTTTCGTTATTGGTGACTACTTAAGCGATCAATACTCGTACTGGTATCGGTGTGTAAAAAGTGGTATCAAACATCCCTAGTCCTTATGGACAATGGTGTTATTTATCATTAGTGCAAATCTTCACAATAATTTTAATTTTGCAATTAATGAAATAAAATATTATTTGCTTTTAGTAATAGTTCTCTATATTTTTCCATTGAGTGAACCCCTTATCAATTAGTATTCTTGCGGGTGGCTGTTGTGTGTTAGATGCATAAAGACTACAATGAATCCAAAAAAGTCTTGTCAATGAAAAAGCCAGATTTACACAATACTGAAAACTACCTTTTTATTCCATAGATGAAAATGGTGGAACTGATGTTAATTCCTTATCGGAGAGAACTCTGCCGGGACACACTGAGGTAAGATGTACATCATCAATTACTTTCCCACTGGTGGTATGCAGCTCAGAACACAAGTAGTGCATTTTTTTTTTTTCATGAGCTGGACACCACTAAATAATTGTGAGATTTGGGGCCTTATTTTTTTTTTAGAGTTAACTCCAGGCTGTTAGGGCCCTGAACTCGCTACCCCCTTCTGCGTAGCGTGCGGCACTGTTGCGCTATTTTCGGGAATGTCTGCTGTACGCGCACTTGCTCCTTTTTTTTTTTTTTTTTTTTTTTTTTTTTTTCTGCTCCTCTTATTTATTTATTGTTGTGTTATTTATTCATTATTTATTCAGCACACTTTTGTTATACTTGTTTACTTGTTTGTCTGTTGTGAGCCATGTCTTGTCACCGTGGGATAGGGGGGAACGAAATTTCGGTTTCTTTGTGTGTCTTTGGCATGTGGAGAAATTGACAATAAAGCTGACTTTCACTTTTGACTATAATGTAGATCAAATTCCAATTCAAGCAAATACACATCATTATGTGGTCTTAACATTCAGCTTAGGAGCACTGAATGACAGTCATCAAAGTAGTAATTTTGATCTGGTCTCATAATTTGTTGTGTAATTTTTTTGACAGCAATTTAGCTGTATGAGAGTACTGGAAGAATACACAGAATAGCCTTTATGTCACAATGAGGGGTTTTACTTGTTCAGTGTGCTCTTGCAGCAGATGCTTGATGGCCTTTGACTGACTCGCCGCTCTCATTGCTGAATCACAAGACTTCAGTTATTCAAAGAGTTCTTGTCATTCTCGAACAAGAGGAAACTAAATATTGATGCTCTGATGGGAGCCAGCTGCAATGATACATCTTGACTGAAAAGCCCGGTTACTTGACTTCAACCCTCTAATGGAACATTTAATCAGTGCTACTCAGTCAACGATTTTGATGCTCAGGCACTATATCCAGTTAACTTCCACTTGTAGCTTAATATCACTCATACAAGAAGGCGTATACGTGGATGTGGTGCTCTGATAAACACGGTGGGTGGGGTTTTTAAAACTATCTTAACAGTTGCTCCCCCAGTTATGATATTAACTCCATGTATGGACTTTTACGCTTGCTTTTTCATTCTCCTCTAACCATATAGCGAATGTTTATTCTAATAATATGTTGAGCACTGGACTGCAATATATTTAGGACTCTTTCATGCAGTTGTGTTACATCATGAAATGTTTGGTTAAGTGTGCAGAAAGGTTTGCACTTATGCTAATAAAAACAGCACCGCAACAAGATGTAGAAATTGTCAAATACTATCAAACTAGCCAAAATGCTGGGTAAAACAATAATGGCTTTAGTTTATTAGCAGCATAGGGATGACATCATGCTGTCATGCATTTGTGTGAAACACACATTTCTGTGATTGCAAAGGTCTAAAGGTGTACTTTAATAATGTAAATAATAATAAATACTACTAATGTAAATATTCTGTTAAGAGAAATATTTACTCATGATATCTTAGTATATGAATTAATTGGAACAAAAGAAAGTAGGGAGGAATGAGAAATGCCAACCATTATTTTTTTCTTAGGTTTCATGTACATTCTTGTATGTCAGAGCAATTGCCAAATAGCATTCAAATGTGCCCCCAGGGACTGTGAGCATTAAACAGGAGTTGATAATGTGCAGAGCAACCTTATCAGACACAACAAGAGAGGTATCCTGGCTGGTCCACCAATATAGACCACTAAAGTAGGTTATCAGAGGTTAGTCAGAGAGCCACTGTGCTGTCTAAATGATGATGAAGTTGTTACTTGCAGTAATTTAATTACAGTAATTTCTTTACATATTGTTAATGTCATTTTCTTTGTTTCCCTTCTTGGTTCCCTTTTAACTACAAAGCAATCAACTTTTCAAATCATGTTCCTACTGCGTGCATGGATGGAGTTTTCTTTCTCTTAAGTATTTTTGGAGACGTGTCGGTGGTGCCACCTGATGACGGTGCTTGGTTGACATGTTTGTCCGATGATTCGGACTTATCGGACTGGTATTAACGCGCGTCTGAGGTTAGCCCCCCACCCGCTCAACCTCCCGCTCCGGCTCGGGATTCAGTTTTTGGGACGTCAGGAGCCATCCCTTGATGGGGGGTTCTGTCACATGCCTGTGTCACCTGACTTCCAGCCACGCCTCCCAATCAAGATAATCACCGGCACCTACCACGGCTCGTTGGGCCCGCTCTATTTAAACTCAGTGAATCAAGGTAGTGGTTGTCAGTTTGTCTCCTTACCCTACCTGTGGTGCCAATGCTCACTGACCGAACGATTCCCGTTGTTGGCTTAGCTTGTGTTCTTACTTGACTTGCCTTACCTGTCTTGACTACTCACCTGTACTTGACCCCGTTCTGATCGCTGCCTTCCTCGACCACCTGCCTGCCTCTGACTACGCGCTGCGCTCTTCTGCTCAGCCAGACCGGCAGTCCAGTTTTCCCCTTTCCCCTGTTCAATAAAGGTTCGTGCTGCATTTGGTCACCCCATCTCTGTTCTTGACGTGCTGGTAGAAATGGATGTTTGCACAGTTGTGCGAGTGACCACAGCTGACTTGATTCCCAAAGCTATTGAACCTCTTATTCCTTTTAAGTTCAGTGCAGGAGAAACTCCTGGTCTACATGGCAGCAGCTGGAGTCCATGCAGGACAAAGTGCATTTATGAGGAACTGCAAGAAAATCACTTGCGCATGATGTAACGTTGGCTGGCTGTTGTGACATTGCCTTCCACCCCCCATTATGCGTTAACGTGTGAAAATCCCCTCACCCCCACCCTACACATACACTCGTAGTTGTGGTCAGGGCGGTATTTTAAAAATGTCTGAAATGAAATGAATAAGCGTCAGTTTTTACGCCGGGCACATGTACACCCTCTACAAATTAGAGCTCTTTGTTTTGGAGTAAAATTTATTTTTTATTAGTTAGTTAGCATGGTAAATGGTAACTAACGTTTTCCTTTCCTGTCATTCATCTCATAGACAGAGAAACTGCAACCAAACAAAGACACGGTATTCTTCAGGGATGGAGTGCGAAGAATCGACTTTGTTCTGTCTTATGTGGACGACAAAGATGGAGAGAAAAAACAGGTAACAAAGATGACTTTCATGCTGTAATCTTACTAAACTGGCACATCAGATGAAGTAGACTGACTTTTGGATGTTAACCTTCACAGTGGCCACGATCTCCCCGTTACATCGCTGTATCAAAATCCGACAAATTTGACCTTGTCCCATCCCAGATTTGTACTTTACACAAAGGCCAGCAAACCAGGAAAAAGATGTAAAAATGTGGGCTTAGATGGACAGGAAAAGGCTAGCAAAATAACAAATTGCCGTCAGTTGATGACTCATCATTTTACTGTGACAATGTAGTCGTGTTATCTTTGTTACACAATCCAGAAAAGGAACACTTGACTACAGGAATAGAAAGTAATCCCTTTTTCAATGACTTAAAAATTGAGACTATAATCAAATTTCTTTACACTCTTAACTGTGAAAACTACTGATCAATAATAGATGTTTAAAACCAAAAATAAGATAATGTGCAGAAATCAGTTACAAAGGGAGCCTGGGGCCTTACATAAATTAACACAATGTTATCAAGTCTTGTAACATTTTTCTATTTTCTTTTGTTATCCGGACCTGAAGTGTTTTCAAGAAATGTAAGAAATCAAATTTAGAAATTAAGAATCAGGAGACATCTAATTTGGACAGTGCTTCCAGCAACTGAGGCTGTTTAATACGCTGTGTCGCTATTAGCAACAACTTTTCAACTTTACTAGTTGCTACTTGAGGGTCTGTGCCCAACAAATTTGTTGTTTGCACTTGCACCACCCCCAACCTAGTTCTCAGAGTGCTGTGTGTGTAGATTACAAAAGTGGGCACTGGCACTTCAACGTGCTGCGAGCCTCAACCGATTGTTTAAAACGTGCATGAGATATAAATTATAGATTTAAATATTCATTGTCGGACAATAATGAACAACTGCTTTTCCTTCAACTCTTTTTAATTTTTGGGTCTTTATGGCGTTACCAAACAAATGACGGTGGTGAAGATCCATTTTGTGATAACATTCACTGGGTGGGCAGAAGCAAAACCCCAAATGAATAATAATGTTGCTCCTTAACTGCTGGATGTGAAACTAAGCAAATTGAGACCTTGCTTGGTCATCAGTTTGAGTTATGTTAACTTGTTTTTGCTGCCCCCCAGGGGAGTAAGTATTAATCAAGTCTTGTTTAACTGATGTGATCACTATCACAGTAGGGCTACCTTCAGCTTTTATTATTACTACTATATATAAATATATTTTTCTAATCACTGTTATACCCTTATATTGGCTGCAACATGCAGTCGTTAAACTGGAATTGTAATGGGTATGAGGTCTGCTCAAAGTTTTAATATCACTCACCAAATCTACTGTCAATTGTCCTACTGTATTTTTTTTAAAGGTTTTTTGTATCCCACCGCGGCTGTCTAACGTCTTACTTCCTTTTTTATTATTAAATGCAATTGCTGAAGTTGTAATTACCAAATGGAAAAAAGCTTGAAGATCAAATTCAAGCACAGGCACAATGATGCTAGACAAAGGAGAAAAGATAAATGTGGTTAGTTAAGTGCCCCTTCTGCTTTCATTCTTGTGATCCGTGTGATGTGTGTGTTTGCCCTTAGGAGAGGAGGAGGGAGTTTGAGGCCAATCTTGAGAAAGCAGGACTGGAATTGGAGACGGAAGACAAATCCGTAAGGGACCACAACACAGAACACTTCCGCCACCTAGAGGACGATATGGAGTGACACAAAATCTTAGTAGCAAAAGACTTAAAGGGGAGGCTCACAATAAACATGCCACCGCCAATTTGATGGATTAGTCACGGATTTGTTTATGAGGTGCAGAACAAACTCTCTTCCTTCATCTTCTTTTACCAGGACTCTAAAGACCAGAAGACATACTTCTTAAAGATCCATGCTCCATGGGATGTTCTGGCCACCTACGCTGACGTCTTGAAGATCAAGGTTCCTTTCAAAGCCAGTGATATCCCTCACGGCCGGGATGTTCCTCTGGAGTGGCTGTCACATCCTTTCCGCTTGCCAGAGCACATAATGCACCCGCAACCTGATTATTTTACTTACCCCTTTGACAAAGGCAAGACTGACTTCTTTCTCATTAACGACAAGGACACTTTCTTCCCACCATCCACAAGGAACAGAATTGTGAGTTCTTTTCTCTTTAGAGTGTTATATATTTGCATAAATAGTTAATGACTTTGCTTTGAATGACTTGGTTTGAATCTTTTTTTCCTCAGGTGTTCTACATCTTAGCTCGATGTCCTTATTATAAAAATGGACAAGAAGACAGAGACAAGACAGGAATCAAGCGCTTACTCAGCAATGGGACGTACACAGCAGCATTCCCACTTCATGATGTAAGCCATGATGAAAAAAATGTACATGGGCAGATAATGAGTTTTTGTTACATTTTTAAAATATTAAGCAGTTTAACACTCAGAGAACTTTAACCAACTGTCCATATTATTGCCATCTTCATTTCCCTGTACATTTTTTTTCCTTTCAGTGCCGTTACTGGAAGAGAGCAAGAAATGCGGAATGTGAGAGTGAGCGCTTCAATTTGTACTCGCACTGGGCCAGGTTTCTCTGCTTTTACAAGGAACAGCCACTTAACCTCATCAGGTATAAGAATGGAATAGAACAGTTTGATAATGTTTACATTTGAGTTTGAACTAACCCCATGAAGTCAGACGAGTTGTTGAAAGGAAACTGTGCTCTCAGGAAATACTACGGCGAAAAGATCGGGATTTACTTTGCGTGGCTGGGATTCTACACAGAGATGTTATTCTTTGCCGCTGTCATGGGCTTTATATGTTTCACCTACGGAGTGTTTAGCTATGACGACAACATATCCAGGTTGGTTGGAGAAAAACAAAGTACATTCATGCTTTTAAAACTCACAGCTGAATCCAAATCACATAGTAAATAAATACTGACACTCTGTTGTGGAATTTCTTTGACCTTTCCTTTCTCTTCCATTAGCAAAGAAATTTGTGATGCTAATATCGGGGGCAGGATTGTGATGTGTCCATTGTGTGACAAAAAGTGCTCTTTCTGGAAGCTCAACTCTACGTGCCTCTCATCCTGGGTAACTTCTACCTTCTTTTGACAGCTGCTATTTCATGATAATTGACAGTGTGCGAGGAATTAAATATAACCTGCTGAGTCGGCAACATACCGCCATGTCGCTGCTCATTTTGTAATTTCCTGTATTGCTCTAATGAACTGATCCCATTTCATGTTTTTACTTCCAGCAATCCCACCTGTTTGACAATGAGGGAACTGTGTTCTTTGCCATATTCATGGGGATTTGGGGTGAGTAACACACAATGCTGCGCTAATTGTGTACAGCTAACCTCTATCTGACCACAACCCTCCCTCCTTCACTGTCAAAGTCTTTCATACTTAGTCATCTAACTAGCTCACATGCTTTTTATGGACAGATCAACTTGCCAGTGCGATTATGTTACACTACTGGGTTTTCTGTCTATTGGAGCATACTGCAGGCTTTGGACAGTCTGGAAGGCCTTACAAGGGGCTTTATAAGGATTATGTTTGAAAATATGTGATATAAGCTACAGCATTAGATACTAAGTCTTAGATATAGCCCTCACTTATTTCAGGTTTTGGGTGAAATTTTAGGATAAAGAAGCTAAATTCACAACATGTGGTTAACGAACCAATCATTGTCCTCTTTTTCATCCAATTTTGAAATCACGAGACCAAAACAACACCTAACAACTGATGACACCACAACAGAATTTTTTGCAGATATCAGGTTTGGCCACTGAGGTTACTGTGTCATCAGTAGATTAAAAGCCAAAGATTGGAAGAATCGCAGAATGGCATAGAAGTAGACATATTGGAAATATCGCTCCATTGATCCCAATCCTTCTGTGAATTTTGCTGTCTAGTGGCTTGTTAGAGAGCTGCAAGTTAAAAAAAAAAAAAAAAAGAAAGTACTGAAACATTCAATATTTGGACATTTGTCTATGAAGGTCATTTGGTGACCGGAGTTAAAAACACCTTCCTTCTTTTCTGCTAACGCACTTTACAGTAACTCTCTTTTTGGAGTTCTGGAAACGTCGTCAAGCCCGGTTGGAGTATGAGTGGGACTTGGTGGACTTTGAAGAGGAACAGCAACAGCTTCAAATTCGACCCGAGTTTGAAATTAGATGTACAAACAGGAGACTCAACAAGATCACTCAGGTACGCCAATAGCTTCGTTCGTTTCCATGACAACAGTTATACACAAGCCAATGCTATCAACACACAATGTATTAATCAAATACAAATTCTCAACCAGGAAATGGAACCATATCTTCCTGTCACCAGCAAGTGTGCTCGCTTCTGCCTGTCAGGGGCCACTGTCATCTTCTGGGTATTTGGATGTTTGATGTAAACAATGACCCAGGCCTCATCACACTCGGCCAGCAACAGTTTGTGTTTGTGTGTTCTTGGCAGATCTCGCTGATCCTGGCCTGCATTATTGGGGTCATAGCGTACAGACTGGCTGTGTATGCTGCCTTTGCGAGTATCATTAAGGACCCCATGAGGAAGATTCAGGTGGTGGGCAGGTTCATAACGCCGCAACTGGCCACCTCTGCGACCGCCTCTTGCATCAACTTTGTCCTCATCATGATCCTCAATTTCTTTTATGAGAGGGTGGCTATCTGGATTACTGATATGGGTACAATAACCTCATCATAGTGCCTAAACATTATATATTTGATATTGCTGATATTTCTAATGTTGTCTCTGATCATGTGGTTCCTTCCTCCAGAGATCCCAAAGACCCATCTGGAATACGAGAACAGGCTCACCATGAAAATGTTTCTCTTCCAGTTTGTCAACTATTACTCCTCTTGCTTCTACGTGGCTTTCTTTAAGGGCAAATTTGTGGGTTTTCCTGGTGCATACTCATACATGTTTGGGAAGTGGAGCAAATTGAGGAATGAAGAGGTGTGCATATCTGACTTTGAAAACAAAAAGCAGTTTTTGTTTTTAATAAAATCCCTTCAATCTGTTTTTTCCAAATGCCTCACTTAACAAACTTCTTGCTGTTCTAGTGTGACCCCGGAGGCTGTCTCATAGAGCTGACTACACAGTTGGTGATCGTCATGGCTGGAAAACAACTGTGGGGGAACATCCAGGAAGCCCTGCTGCCGTGAGTTTATGAAATCTGAATTCTATACTTGTTTTTTTCCCCACATTGCATCGTCAGCCTGTTTTCCCCACATTGTATTGTCAGCCAAATTTTCACAGACGACTCATGTGGTCCTTGAAGGCTACCTCGTGCCCGCAGGCCCAATAGTGACCCCTGGTATTCAAGAACAAAAATCAAAATGTATTATTAAATACCTTTTAGGCTGAATTTACATGGTAGGTCCAAGTGGCCAATTCAAATTTTATGTCTGCGCCTGCGCCATGTTCTTTTGCCATTCATGCGATGATGCATATCTGATACTGTATGCAATTTAAACCTGAGAGAAAATAATCTGAATTGTGTCAGCTGAAAAAAAGGATGGTGCAAATCAAGACTGAGCATTAATTCATTTGTGAAGACATTGTTTTGAACGAGAGCTCAAGTGTCTATAGATAAGTGATGCAAGATAGTTGACTTTGCTGGGGTCAGAGGTCACATTGGCAAATGTTTATCATACTTTTTAAAATGAACAAACTGGATAGCTTGTTTCTTTTTTTTTTTTTTTTAAGTGGTTGCACGCTCTGCCTTGTTTTGTCCCACGTGAGCTGTCTTGATGTTACACTTTCTCATTTAAATGTCACAGTGCGTGTGCTACACGTACTTTACTTCCATGCGCTGGACGGCCACATAAAATGAGTTTGACACCAGTGCATTAGCAGGACAACAGTCTGTATGTCATCTTTAATATGTTTTTAGATGAATCCATAAAAGTATTGTTTCCCAAAATAATGAACAGCATATTGTAAATACACCCAACAGTGAGCGCTATTTCTCTATTTTTCCCTTGGTAAGAAAACTACGAGACTAAGTATAATGCATTGGAGTTGTGAAAACCCCCAATGATAAACATATACCTTACTAACTATGGTTGGGTTTTGGCAGGTTGATGCGTAACTGGTGGAGTAGCAGAAAGGGGAGGCACCATCCTGAGAACCATTACAGCCGCTGGGAGCAGGACCACGTCCTGCAGAACTTCAGCCAGCTGGGATTGTTCTATGAATACCTGGAGATGGGTAAGATAGCTCATAGTCTGCTCTTCTATTTGATATTTTTAAAATAATCATGCTGTCCTGGACTGCTTGATATACATAACTTTGTATTTGTTTTCTCTGTTTCTTTTCATTCTCTCTGGCTCCTCTCAGTGGTCCAGTTTGGTTTCATCACTCTATTTGTTGCATCTTTTCCTTTGGCTCCGCTTCTGGCTCTGTTCAATAACATTCTGGAAATTCGGGTGGACGCCTGGAAGTTCACTACTCAGTTCAGAAGACCTGTGGCAGCCAAAGCCAGAAACATTGGAGCTTGGCAGGAGATTCTTAACGCGGTTGCTATATTGTCTGTTGTTACCAACGTGAGTTTGTGTCTCGCACTTAATTTGATACTTCATTTTGCTCCATAAACGGTGGAATGAATGCAATTTCCAATGTCTTTTTTCCACAATGTCTTTCAAATATTCTTGACAGTCTTGTGTGTGATTTCAGGCGTTCATCATGGCGTTCACCTCAGACATGATTCCTCGTATGGTCTACTTGTACACGGATGGCAAAGGAGTCTCAATGAGGGGTTACGTGAACAACAGCTTGTCGATATACAACATCTCACAGATCCCCTTCCGCAACATGCCGGAAGAACAGGACAACTGGTTGGATAATTCAACATCCACTTGCAGGTATTAAACAAATTTAGTCGAGGGTTGTAGTAGTTAGCATGTCAGAGTCAAGAAGGTTCTGAACTAATCTTGGGCTCTCTGGTGTGGACTGGCTGGGTTTCTCAAGGTACTCCCACATTCTAGAACATCTACTCTATATGTTAGGTTAATTCATCCATCACTTCTTATACTGGTCCAGGGCTGGGTCATGGGTCATCAACAGCATAAGGAGAGAAACCCAGTCATCAATCTCTCCAGCCACTTGAGGCAGCGGGATCCTGAGACATTCCCATACCGAGAGTTGAAGATCACAACTTGATGAGGAGAAAAGAAGCACAACATCTAGAAAAATCATAGATGCAACAATGAGACCACGTCTAAATTCTGTCCTGAAAGGCTATGAACAGAATCTGCGCAGCTTTGGTGTAGTCTGACAGTGACACCGGTTGTACTGGGTTAATCAGTTTTTACATTTTTAAAATGGTTATTCTTAATTGTCTATAGGTGTGAATCTGTTTGTCCATATGTGCCCTGCAATTGGCGTGCACCTTGTTAAGTGCTCCCACCTAAAGTATGCAAGGATAGGTTCTTGCCCATTCACAGAATGGAGATGTAATTTTTATAATTGTGACCACTAATATCGTTCTTTCAAGTTACTGATTTCCGATGTCAAAATAGTTGTTGTGAGTTATGTGCATACATCTTCATGGAGTTTGTTGGGTTTTACAGATACAGAGATTACCGTTACCCTCCGGGCCACTACAGGGAGTACACTCACACCATGCAGTTCTGGCATATCCTGGCAGCCAAAATGGCCTTCATTATCACCATGGAAGTAAGACTTTAGCCTTCGTTCAAATAATTGTCAAAGAAGATTTGAATGTCGTGTTGAGCTTCAATTGCTTTGAATTGCTTTCAATTGTTTACTCTCCCTCCGCAGCATGTAGTCTTTGTGGTGAAGTTCTTTGTGGCATGGATGATCCCTGATGTGCCTTCAGATGTGAAGGCGCGATTTAAGCGCGAACGCTACCTGATTCAGGAGTACCTGCATAACTATGAAGTGGAGAGACTCAAACTCCAGTTGAGTGCCAGCTTCATCACCGAGCCCCTTTCAGAAGAGTCCGCTGTGCCCACCAAGCATGAAGTGCTGTCCGAGTGCCTCTAGTTGCCACTTTACATATCACAGTGGCCAAGCCAAAATTGGACCTTTGAGCTTGTGTGGTTACCTACTGATGATATCCATATGCAAGGGCTTTTGTGTTTAGGCAAAAACAATGCTGGCCTTGTTTCATGGGCATAATCGCCTGCTGTAATGGATTCCTATATTAGGATCTGAGCAGACATAGTGAAGAAAAACATCATTGCAATCAATATTTTGCATCCGCTTCTTAAATGCATGTAGTGTATCTGTGCCATAGAAAATATGAATGGTCAATGTGAAAATTAACAGCAATGAACAAAACAGTTGTGCAATTCTCCATGTAATGCCTTCTTCCTTTCTGTAGCACTAGACCCTAATAAAAAGCTATATGTATTTATGGATGTGCTTGATAACGTCTATGACATTATAATACCCCTTTAAATAATTGTAATTGTAATATAGTATGTCTCAGCATGTGGTACTTGTAAAGAGGGTATGAGATAAATGACTGGATTTGTCAGAAAAACTGTATGGTGTTTGAATAGTAGTAATAATGAAAATAAGTCGTGCAAATATGTGTTCTATGTATTTCAGGCTGTCTTACATCCATAAAGATATGGCAAAAAAATCACACTGATCCAAGAAATAAACATTACACTGCCTAGAAAAAGTATTCATACCGCTGAAATTTTTTCCCATTTTGTGATCTTACAATTACATATTTGAATGTATTTTTTTTTTTTTGTGATTGTATGCGATAAAGTAGCACATCATTGTGAAGGGGAACAAAAATGATATACAATTTTCCAAGTTAAAATAAGTTACTCTTAGTATAAAAAAATAGGTAAGAAGAACGGCATTGTTGAATGACTGTATATCCAGAGAATGGTGGCGCCATAAAGTATTGATTGGGAAGGGTAAAAATAAATGCTCACTGCATTTTTCAGATTTTTATTTGCTTACAATCTTGAAAACTCTGTCATTTCCATTCCACTTCACTCTTATGTGCTACTTTGTATTGGGCAGTCACTAAATCTCCATGATCACATTGTATTGTGAGGTGGCATAATGTAAAAAAAAAAAATTAAGAGGTACAAATACTTTTTTATGGCACTGTAGCTAGGCTATAAGAAGATGCTTATGTTACCATATAGGTTTCTTTAAAACTATATAGAAAGAGATTTTTCAGCAGTGGTTAAGTTTTTTTTTTTTTTTTACTTTGTCCCACTTGAGTTAAAGACCGAAATGAGGACCGACTGACACAATGGCGGAGACTATGGAATCCCGCAACTGTATTTCTATGTTGCTTTGGGACCAATTGTTATATTATCTGTCACTGCAGAATAAAAAAATGAAAACTTTTTTCCTGAAATGCCAATGTGTGATGGAAGTTTATTCATTGCGTTTTCTGCGCAAATAAAAAATACCTTTTTTCTTGTGAAATTAGTAGTTCTTTTATAATCTATTATTATTATTATATTCCATTATTATCTTCTATTGATGCATAATATAGCTCAAAACTTCAAACATCAGCTCTCCCCATCCTTTCTTTTTTGCAGTATGAATTTCTTTATCGCCACCTGGTTTCAACCAATAAAGATGCAGAAGGTCACAACAGTTTTTGAAGAGCAAAGTGATCTGATTACAATTTTAAGGTTGGTGGTTCAAATCTTCGCTCTGGCCTGTGAGGTTTGGATGTACTGTTTGTGCCCCACATTACAAAAATCCATGTAGGTTGATTGAAGACTTTAAATTGTCTATTTGAATGTGAATGGTTTAAATGTGATCTCTGAGTGGCAAACCAACCCCCTCCCTACGACACTAATGAGGACAAGTAGTATTGAAACTGGATGGATGGATGGATGGATGGATGGATGGATGGATGGATGGATGGATGGATGGATGGATGGATGGATGGATGGATGGATGGATGGATGGATGGATGGATGGATGGATGGATGGATGGATGGATGGATGGATGGATGGATGGATGGATGGATGGATGGATGGATGGATTTGCAACGACATTTCTATGCTACAAATCTGGCGATTAAACTATTACTCACAAATGGTTATGCACTCTAATTTCTATTATACATCTATCATTGCACTTTTATATATTATTATAAATCAACAATTATAGGTCAACAATTTTAAATTCGAAGAATAGGGACTGTGTAGTAACAAACCAATAACCTCGCTAGTGTTCACTGATGTTATTTTTATGGCCACCAGGTGGTGGTCTTTACCCATAAATGAAAATCTTCCGCCCCCGTCATGTCTCATATGTAGCCTCAAACTATTACATATATGTCAATACAAAATTATCCCGCCAAATTAATATTGTTAATGATTGTTAATATTATCACTGTTAGTTTGTATATATTTTTGAATACATACAATATGCATATATTTTGTGTGTATTTGTGTGTGTGTCTGTGTTGTGTGCGCGCGCATGAGTGGTGTCCAATTTTTTCCCAAGTAAAAAAAAAAAGGATAAGTACTAAAACATTTTTCCCCACTTCGTTTTTTTTTAATCGCACAATTTGTTCATGTATCGTGGTTGTCTGGGAGATGAACATGTGGTGAGACACATACATTATTGATGGATTCCTAAGCGGAGCAGGGGAGGTGGTTGGAGGGAAAATCTACTCTTGCTCATTCGGTTTCCATGGCACCGCCCTTGGGGGCTGCAACTACCAAATAGGGGATTTCTACCCTTATATGTTTGCGTGTTAATTGTGCGTTTTGATGTTTTTTTTCACATTCAGTTAAAATCATCACAATAAAATCGCACCATGCAGTTACCTGGAAGCAACATATAGAAAACGGCTCAAATTATTTGTAACGTACGGTTACTACGTTATAAACACATGAATAACTGGGGAAAATATGTTTCGGTGTTGAATGGTGATTTTTGGCCTTGTTCATGTTGCACGTGTCCAGATGTTAAGGCTGTCGCTGACCTCGGTGCTGAACACGCTGTCAGATCAACCTGCGCTCAGCACAGGAGACAGCAGAGGCTCACTCCCGCTTTGATTTTATACACGCAACTCTACATCGCTTTCATCTATAATATCAACTTTGTCGCTTTTCCTCTTTCCTTTTCCTATCTGGGTGAGTGTTATCGTTCACTCGTCGTCCACTCATTTTGTGGTTTTTGCTGCTCGCTGCTGGCCAGTTGCGCCTCCTGCTCACCAGCTCGCCATCCAGGAGCAGAGTTGGTGCTGGATGAAGGCGCTCACGTCGTCTAATCCAGTTCACTAGCAGATACCGCTTTTCTTTGAGGAGATTCATCGACAAAGAAGAGCCATCATCTGGATCCTGTCTGAACTGGTCTGCTCTATCACAACTTGGCTCGTTATTCACCGTGTAGCCGCCCGAGTCGGCTCTCCCGCGAAGGAACATGACGTACAAGCAGTAAAAAACTGATTACAACAGCAACGACTGCACGGGCCTGCACATACAGACTGGATATGGAGTCCATCAAGACCAGGGCCACGGCGGGAATGAAGGAGTTGGCGGGGAAGACCCTGGGCCGCATGCACAGGTAAGGAGGCGATGGCTTCTGACTCATCGTACCTGAACGGAGACCTGAGAAAGTCTTCATGTCATATTTTTATTTGCAATGAAAGATTTAACACACCTGCAAGCCACAAGTCATTTACAACTACAGAGAGAGGCACGCCTCTTGAAGTGAGAGGAATTATGCAATCGAGTGCGTGTGTATGTGCGCGCGCGCGTGCGCGCGTGCTTGATGCCATTTTCAGGGGTCAGTCAATTGATACAGGGACACTTGCAGTGTGATGTGGGATATTACTGTAAATCAAGTTGAATTATACCGTATGGCCCACAATGGGTTTAGACATACAAACATATATATGACTAGCTGAAAAAATAATAATATAAATAGTATATGAATGACTAAAAAAAAAAAAACAGCTTTATTTAGGCACCCCCTCCAGGCGTGGTATGGATGTTTCATTTTCTTTGCTCGATCGGGAATCATTTCTCATCGCACTCTGCTCGATTATTAACATGCAACAAAACGTAGTTAATCATAAACGATTGATACGATTTTTTTGGGTGTGTGGAATAAACCGACAAATGGGTTCCAGTTAAATACTGTTTATTTTTCTTGCGTTTTAACCATCCAAATACATATATATCCCTTAATTGCACAGAAAAAAAAAATGCTGCGAAAATATGTGCGTGAGGGGGTGAAAAAAAGAGGGAAGACGTTTGAGGGATACCCACACGTGCGTGGGGAGGTGCTCAGACCGCTGAATGCTAATGAGCATAAAAGTGATGCTGCAATGCGGTACAAGGACATATTTCCATTTGCCCCCTACACTGTGGAGAATGATGAACCTGATGACATTTAATCATCTCGTTATTTTCTTTTAAATTTGAATTCACTGGAGGTGTGTCCTGAGACGCCTAAAGCCTCCCACTTCCACTTCCGTCTATTTTATAAACCAGACATTTATTCCAGATTAAACCAAAATGAAACATGGCCTCACGTTGGTGTTTTTCACACGATCTTCATGCATGTCGGTGCGGTCTTGTCCCGGTGTACTGGACGGGATCTGTACAGGGTGATGGAGAAGCGACAAAAAGGCTCGGAGGTGATCGAGTTGACCGAGGACGGACGGCCGCGTGAGGCCGCGGAGAAGAAGCCCCCCTTGTGCGACTGCAACTGCTTCGGCCTGCCGCGCCGCTACATCATCGCCATCATGAGCGGCCTGGGATTCTGCATCTCCTTCGGCATCCGGTGTAACTTGGGCGTGGCCATCGTGGGCATGGTCAACAACAGCACCATTCACCAAAACGGCAAAATCATCATTAAAGAGGTGTGCCCAACACCTAATCGTGTCGAGCTATAGACAATAAGATAGAACGACAAAAAACGTGTGAAAGCTTTTCGTGACAAATACGGCCCGTGTCTCCAAATGCGTGAAAACGATTTCCCATGTCAGAAAACGATATACAAAAAATTAGGAACATCTTATTAAAGAAGTAAATATCAATAGGTCAATGTGGATTAGCATGCATAAGTGACAGACAGCATTTCGCATTAATAATTTTAGGTGAAAGACTTTGTCATTTTTTATTTTATTTTAGGCCTATCGAACAAAACATATAAGAAATAAGCAGAATATATATAAATAAAAATCTAGGTCTCAGTCATAGTGCTGTATTAAAGGAAAGCCAAGATTTCGTAGTTCAAGCGTTTGTAATGGGAAATTGCTAGGTGACTAATGCAGAGCTTTATTTTTTTTACTCAAAGATATCAGCCCGCAAATATTCCCTCTGGAAAATATGTTTTTTTTAAATCATCAAAATGTGTTCTTTATATATTTTCCGAACGATTTACCAGAAAGCCAAATTCAACTGGGACCCAGAGACGGTGGGAATGATTCACGGATCTTTCTTCTGGGGCTACATAGTGACTCAAATCCCAGGAGGATACATCTCATCCAGGCTGGCTGCAAACAGGTATATGCGGCAGCTCCACGTCACACCCAGTGCCCACGTCACCCAACTCAAATGTGCATTGAATTAAAAAAAAAAAAAAAAAAAAAGCTATTCATATTTTTTGTTGTTCCTTAAGGCATTTTATTGTTCGCCTATGTGCAGTAGTCTATGAATACATAGCCACATATATTCAGTATTTTGTCAAATGGGGGGATTTGATATGCGTTGCAGCGGGGGGCGCCATGCATGTTGCGGGCATATAGGCCCCGGTGTCGGGCTTTGTGCCACCTGTTAATGAGCTCCCTAGGGGCCGCGGGCTCTAATCTGCAGGGGTGTGGTGAGGAGACCACCAATGTGTTGTTGGAAAAAGGCCTTTTATGCTCATGCCATGTCTATGTCATTCGTTTACATAAGTCCTTTATATATTAGATTACAAGATTTATAATAATAATAATAATAATAATAATAATAATAATAATAATAATAATAATAAAATTATATAATGGTATTTTTAACAAATGGAATAGAAAGTGTCCACTTATTATTATTATTTTTTTAATTCAACATTTCGATATTCTAATGCGTGCTCTGCTGCACACAGATGTAATTGCCGCCATGTTGGTCCCGTGCCTGACACAGGAGTCGACCGGATTAGGGTTGCCCCCTCCCGTGTGCTGCAGATGAGGAAGGCGGAGCATGTGACAGAAATGAGAAATAGCTGTTTGCATGTATTTGTGTGTACGTGCGTGAGTGCGCGCGCGCGCGCGTGAGTGTAGTCAGATATACTTACTTTCCTCACGCCTCTAGTTCTCGAATTTCATGTTATTTGTTTATATCACAGACGGGCGCACATACACTTGGTGTCTTGGATCACATTTATGAAACGCTTTTGGGGGGCAAGAGCTCCGACTTTGGTTGCTAGGCGACATGGCGATGGGACGTGCCTGTGTTAAATATTTATTTCGATGACGTCTGCTATGCTGCTGAAGCATTGGAGGAGAACGATTATCACTCTAATGGAATTACAATTAAATCAGCATTAATGATCCCAACACGTTTGAATATTCACGTTTTTGTTTAATATATTTAAAAATCTGGTTAAAAACAGCTTTGTTGGGCACAAACGTTACATTTGAAATAATTGTGAGGGTGATTGATATGATTTGTGTTATTCAAATGCATTTGATCATTTTAGGGTGTTTGGTGCAGCCATTGTGCTAACATCAATACTCAACATGTTCATTCCCTCGGCTGCTCGAGTCCATTATGGTTGTGTCATTTTCGTTAGGATACTACAAGGACTGGTGGAGGTAAGCAGCCATAATTACAAAGCCATCCGCACTTTTCCATTATAGGGCTGTAGGGCTGTATGATGCTTAGCTATTACAGACATCGGCCTTTTTGAATTTTTACACAGCGGAAAAGCAAAGGAGCGTAACGTGCACTTGATATTCAGCCAGTGGAAATTCGAGATGCGCAATATTGATCGAGTCCACTACAGCTTTGTTGCCTAGAGCCTTCTTTTCCTTGACTCTACTTTCAATACAAGAAATGCAAATATATATCAGGTTTTATCTGGTTTTTAGTAAAAAAAAAAAACATGACACACACACAAGAAAATCCAGATTTGTAGATTGCAAGATTGTACGTCTGTGAACAAATTATGTCCAATGCTTTGCAAGTGAGATCATTTTCACATAAAACATTAAAACTGCAACATTAAAAGGACACAGCTCTACCCCGTATGGTTGGCACGGCTTGTACAAATTAGCATGTGATGAACATGTAGCTACACGGTTGCTTTGCTCAGCAACCATGTTCATTAGCTATCATTTGTTCAGGCTAATTACAAGAATGGAAATGATCATCTTGTTAGTTCTTGTTAACCATGGGTCATAGAAAAGGGCGTGCACTCAGTACTTAATACATATCAAATTGTAATGGCGCTTTTGTTCAAAGAAGAGCCTTTGCTTGACTTGTATTTCTCAAAAATCTCATTTAGGGAGTCACCTACCCAGCCTGTCATGGCATTTGGAGTAAGTGGGCTCCTCCACTTGAAAGGAGTCGTCTGGCCACTATCTCTTTCTGTGGTAACTATTCAGTCTGCTTTGGGAGGATTTTCTATTTAGAATGACCTTATACCTGTGAGCATCTTCTCTATTTTGTCTTACTTCTTTTCAGGCTCCTATGCTGGCGCTGTGATTGCAATGCCTCTGGCTGGAATACTGGTGCAGTATACAGGATGGTCTTCAGTGTTTTATGTCTATGGTATGGCTAATTACGGCACTGACTATATCTACATAACAATAACAAAATATGAAAGATATTCACATTGGGTCCTACAGCTTGCTTACATTTTTATTAAGGCAGGAAAGCATAGAACTGAAAATTCTAATCACAAAGGTTGATTATCAGTGCATCCAGTCAAAGTCGAATGGATTTTTAACCAGGCAGACCAAGTATTGATTTCCTCCCCCGATGTTTTGCTGTGCTAATAACTGACCCCCCCATCTTTCTCTCTGTACTGGAAACAGATACATAGCTGTCCTGCCTGAGCATTTTTCCCTCAGGCATTTGGAAAGTTCTATCAAACAATTTGAATAAGCACAGTTAAAATGGGGGTGGGAGTGGTGGTGGTGGTGGTGGGGGGGGGGGGGGGGGGGGTAGGTAAAAGCACATCTTCAGGGATCTTAAACCCTGATTCATTTTTTCTGTTTGTGTGATGTGTAGGATGCGTTGGCATGTTTTGGTACATGTTCTGGATATTGGTCTCTTATGAGAGCCCTGCTGAACATCCAACCATCACTGATGAGGAGCGCTGCTACATCGAGGAAAGCATCGGAGAGAGTGCCATGTTAATGGGCCCTGCTGAGGTGAGGAGATACATACCAACAAAGCCAACAACATTATCAGTGAACAGTAATTACTATATCAGTCAATAATTTTGCTTGAGTACATGTCTATTTATTGAAGTGTACTGCTTTGTTCTATATGCCCATATAGTGAAATGAATTGCAGAGAAATATTCTCTTACAGAAATTCAAGACACCCTGGAAGAAGTTCTTCACCTCAATGCCCGTCTATGCAATCATTGTGGCCAACTTCTGCAGGAGCTGGACATTTTACTTGCTACTTATCAGCCAACCTGCATACTTTGAGGAAGTGTTTGGCTTTGAGATAAGCAAGGTAAATCCCTTTCATGCTTGATAGATTGAAATGTTGAGCATGTGTGAAGTGACCAACACACAAGCAAGTGCTAGTCAAACGTTCAGGAGCACGGAATACTTTGCTCTTGGAATAAATCGAACACTCAATGAGACTTTTGTCTATGAACTGCAGAAATTGCATAACAAGGCCACAAACGATGGCAATAATCCAGACAACAGGACTGAAAAAATCGGTAATGACGGACTAACAAACAGTGTATTCTAATTCGTTACACTTTGTTGATGTGTGATTTGGAACAAGTACAAGGGGCGGGAAGGCAGAAAAGTGAGGAGGTTTATCTTTTATTTTCATGCCTTCATAGAGTTGAATACAACTAAAGTGTAGCTCAACTTTAGTACCATCTGGAAAAATATTTAGGTATCAAAATACCACCATAATGACCAATTTTAAACTACAGTAGCACAGTCGACCCAAGTATTAATCTAAAACAAGACAGTTAACTTATGCCTAAAACATGTATTTAATATTGTAAGTAGAGGTGCAACGATTAATCAACGACTATGATTGAATTATCGATAATTATTTTTTAGAATTGATTGTTTGGATACACTTTTTAATTAAAAGTATCCAAAATTCTCATAATTTCAGCCTGTCAACAGTAAATATTCTCTGATCTATCATCCTCCATGAGAGAAAACTGATTCTTTTTTGTGTCAACTAAAAATAAATATTGACTTTTACTTTGGAAAACATAGCTCAATATTATTGCCTATTTTATAACATGTTACAGACCAAATTATTAGCTGAATCATAATTGTTTCATTTTGAAATACTGTCGTATTTTTAATAAAGGGATGGAAATAAAAACATGTTTTTAATATGATACATCAATAAATCTTCAAAAGACAGATTAATTGTTAGGTTGTTAGCCCCAACAACTTTATGAAATTTGAACATTTGTAGTGGGCTTAAACCTTGAAAAATTTCAAATTAAAATACTCAAATGATGGTATTAAACAGAATTGTGCCGAGGTGCATGAGGATGAGGGCCTAAATGCAGAGAAGCGGGGTTGGCGTTCTCTCAAAAAATGATTTTATTTACAGGAACAGAAAGGCAAATAACTTTACGAGATACACGTTGACCACAGGAACACAAGGCAAACAAAGTAAGATTTAAATCAAAACCAAATCAAAAACGGATCAACATATTGTACATTTGCTTTTTCAATGCACCTAAATACATTTTTGTGATAAAAAAGTTCAATACAACAGACTTGACAGTGATTGTTTTGCTTACCAGTAGAGGGAGACATTGTACCGTTGGTGGCGTATGTAAAATACTTCGAGAATCATTACAAATGTTTATAAACAAGTAAGGGGTTAGCGTTTAATACGAAAAAGAAACTCTAATCATGACTCAAGATAAACTAACTACTGATGAGATAGTGATAAAGTAAAATTAACAAACTTCAGCTTTTGTCACATAAACATTTTCCTCACATGTAGTTTGGACAATCAATCAGAGCCAAAAGCTTGTAGGAATGATTGGTTTACATCTATTATTCCCTGTGGCTGTAGGTTGGTATACTGTCTGCGCTGCCCCATTTGGTGATGACCATTATTGTGCCCTTTGGCGGCCAGCTGGCCGACTACCTGCGCAGCAAGAACATCCTGTCAACAACCACAGTCAGAAAAATCATGAACTGCGGAGGTGAGAAGTCTCGGCTGAGGGCCCAGTATCAATTTTCACACCTCTTTTTGCACAACTAAAGGGTGTGACTGTCGTAACGTTAGATACACACTGTTCCTTTTTTGCTTTGGCGGTCAGTGTGCTGGTGCGATGCTCAATACTTGCGGTCGGTGATTGTCATTGAACGTTGATTTCATTTCCGCCCCTTATGTAATTGAGAGAAAATCGTCACGCTCGCTTAATTCAATTGGCATCATGATGGGCAACAGCCTGCGGGCTTTGGGGGCTTTCATGTGCCATTGTATGAAGCCTGCTGTTCCTCTTTGATAGGATTTGGCATGGAGGCTACGCTGTTACTCGTGGTAGGATACTCTCACAGCAAAGGCGTGGCCATCTCCTTCCTGGTGCTGGCAGTTGGCTTCAGTGGATTTGCTATATCAGGTTAGTAGATGTGAATATTACATGAAGGATATACCAGTAGGAATGTCCTGAAATTTAGTCGGAAATTCTTCCACGAGAATTAGAAACCAAAGGGGGGATCACATACAAAATACACAGAATGAACTACTGTCCCGCGTAATTCAATTTCTTCACTGCTGCTAGCTTCAATCACAATAATAAACATATTGTTAAATTGATACCAAAATAGGCCCATGTTTGCTTGAAAAATACTGAAAACTGTTAAATATTCTGTTATTTAGATATAATTATATGAACAGATGCACTGTAAGCACAGGTTATATTGCATACATTTGAATCCTCTGTCTGGACAACCCACAGCTGTAATTTGTGGTTGGCCTGGAAATGTTACGGGAGCCGAAATCTATCAGTTGTGGCAGACGTGTCACTAAAGTAAAATTTTAATACATGTATGTGATTTCTTTATATCAACTAACCCACAGTTTACTGCAGTGAAGCTGGGTAGCTCTACCAGTCAAAAGTTAAGAGTGTTTTAAAAAATTGACACTGCTACTATATGGCAGCACTGTTTATTCTTGTGGTGTCGAGATATAGTTTACAATAAGACAACCTGATTACTTTCTGCAGTGGTCTACATTTGATGGCATCTTTGAAAGAATTTGCCATTTCTTTGAAATAAGTCATACTTTTTGGTATTATTTCAAATCCCAATGTGTATTTGTGGCAATTTGCTGAGAGGATTTTTAAAAAAAAATTCAAATTTGCATCCACAACAGGCCCTCTATCCATGTGCAACTGTAATTGCTGCATTTCATTTTTTGGTGTTGTTGCTGCCAAATCAGCTCATTAATAACTGTTTATAATAGTTAGAGAGCAAACCAAGGTTTTTGCCTGCATGCAAAATGTGACTGACTGCCTGTTGTTCCTGAGCTTTCTCCTGGAGTGTTAAATAATTCACAGCCAATGGTCTCAAGAGATTTGTCAGGCAGACAGAATGGAGCAGCCACTCAGAGTGGGGGAGCGGGTAGAAACATGGCGACTTATAGCCTGTTTCTCCACTGGTATTCTATCTTTTTCCAGCCATTCTGTTTCTTTATGCCTTACAATATCTCCCTCTATTTGATTTTATAATCGGGTTTTAAAGACTCGTCATGAATTCGACACAAATCCACCCCAATGATTCCTTCATATTCTATTTCCAGGCTTCAATGTCAACCACTTGGATATCGCGCCCCGTTATGCCAGTATCCTCATGGGCATCTCTAATGGAGTGGGTACCTTGTCTGGGATGGTGTGTCCACTTATTGTTGGTGCCATGACGAAACACAAGGTAAACAAGCTTGCCAAGAAGCTGACAAGCTAATCCACTTTCATTTCATGCCTAAAATAACCCCCCAAAAACAAAATAACACCATACAAACTTAATCTAATCACACGTCGGTTTATGATCTGAAAAAAATACTTTGTTACAGTGACAGCTGTTGCGAAAGTGTGATATAAATAATCTTATATTGTATTATACTGTACCACGTATCAATCCAATCTTGACAAACTCCTGCCCCACTCATCAAAGATTAATTGAAATTGTCCATAATCTACAAAAACGTTGTATAAAAGCATACAACTGTCAATGCATAAGGTAGTTTCCAATCAATATGATTTATGAATGACATAACAAACACATACAATATCCAGATTCCTGAATGAAGTATTGAAGGCAGAAGGAGTTTTGCTTGTCGAGCCTGACTTGCTGTGACCAATCAATTTGAAGACACTGACAAACTTTAATAAAAGAGACTGTTGATGTGGGTTACACAATAGTTGTCATAATTTAATTATAGGAGGTCGTCCACTTGACATGGTATGTATTTGAATTTTTGTAACAGTTGCATGCAAGTAATAATAAATATGTACGAGAAGTCCAGTTTTTTAGTCAGAAGATACTTGGACACCCATGCAGGCAGGTTAAAGGGAGCTCAAGGGTCTTCACGGGTCCAGATTCAGGGTAAGAGAGGAGGGATGGAGATCCAAGTGAGTAGTGTGGGAAAGCCGCGTCTGGGACATGTTGTAGTACATGAGACCGAATAAAAGGAAAAGGACGTTACAACACTCTCATGTTTCTTCATCCAACCCCCCCGTGCGCCACATTGATATAGTTGAAGTTACATTGGCTGAGGGCCTTAATTGGACAAAGTACATTGATATAGTAGCACTTAATTTCGAACCTATAACTTGAATGGACAAAAAACATGCACAGACACATACTGGAAGCAGTGTGGCCAAGAAAAATGCTTCAAAATGGAGAAAATAATAGAACAAAAATGATCATTAAGGTTGTAGATGTAGGTTAGTTACGTATCAGAGACGGTCTTTCTGGCTCTGGCTGACCACCATTAATATTTGTAATTATTAATGTTTAGGAATTCTCACTGGCGGGGCTCTACTTGTTATGAATTCAGTATAAACATTGTTCTCTCCTCCTTTGCTCACTTCAGACCAGAGAAGAGTGGCAGTACGTGTTCCTGATTGCCTCCATGGTGCACTATGGGGGCGTGGTGTTCTATGGGATCTTTGCATCGGGAGAAAAACAGCCCTGGGCCGACCCCGAGCTCACCAGCGAAGAGAAGTGCGGCTTCATCGACGAGGATGAGCTGGCAGAGGAGACGGGTGACATCACACAGAGTTACGGTGGGCCCGCCAAGTCGTACGGCGCCACCACGCAGGTGAACGGAGGCTGGGCCGCCAGCTGGGAGAAGACGGAGGAGTATGTGCAAGAAGAGTCTCAGGGAGGAGGCTATGGATACGGGCAGCAGCAGGAGGGATATTCTTAGACCAAACACAATGATACATGCGTAGACCTCTCGGGTATGTGTCAATATAGTCAAAAATAATATCATCAAGTAAGAAAGATAAAAAAATCAAAGTAAAAAAGAAATCCCGATCCATTGTTGTTGTTTGCACAAGTAAAATGTATCAATGAAAATCTACTAAATATGTATTACAATCAAAAGATGTTGAGCACATATCAAATTGGCAACCTGTAAATGTATTATAATGCATATTGATGATAGATATAATTATCTGGAGTGAAATTGTGTTTTAATGTAGAAATTCTCATCCCATCAGCAGAGGCCTCTAAAAAAAAAACATGCAGAAGCCTGTAGTAGGAGATCCCTCATTAATCACATGACCTGGTTCTGGATCAAATACCACAAACTACAATCCAGACACAAAGATCTCGAAACTTGTCACTGCACAGCTTTGTAAACAGAAACTGACCACCGTCAATATTGATTGTATCGCATCACTATTAAGAGCACATTTTTTTTGTTGTTCTTGTGTAGACATTTGACACGTGACATAGTAACTTGTGATTGGTAACTGGACATTAAGGTTTGTCTCTTTTTGATGTTGATGCGCTGTGTGCTCCATTTTGTAACATGGTACCCCTGTGTGATGTTAGCAACCCCAGCCTTGTAGTGCAACAAGTGGCATTTCAATATCGCAAAAGATTGGTCGTCAAATATGCACACGTCAGATCATCACCAATACAGAGGTGTTAACAGCATTTTTTTTAGTAGAAGAATATTCAGTGTGAGATTTAATCAGAGGGTTGGTGCAATGCAAAGACAAATTAGCCTGTTTGTCTCAGAATATAAAAACATTCGAGTAGCACAACTAGAAAATGCACATAATTTAAGCACATTTTAGCTAACAGAAAGATGTTATATGACAAAAGATGACGTGAACATTCCCAAGAGTATATGGATGTTTACCTTTCCTGATATTTAGAACAAAGTCCAACTATTAAATACCAGTAAAATCATGATTTTCCATCCGGAAAATGGCCTTTTGACTATTTGTAAATACAGAGATCACAAATCCTATTTATTGGCCTATTACATGTGCACATAGTGTAACAGATAAAGAATGGGTCAACACATTCCATTTTAGAATTGCTCCAGGGGCCAAAGTTCACTCTCAGTGAGGGCCATTCATCAGCACTTCACAATATAAATGTGTGTGAATGAGTATTTATGCATGAGACTTTGTGGTGAAACTTTCCTTTTGCTCACCCTCCCCTTTCGAATGACTATGCTTGTGTCTCAGAAACTGTTACTGATATTTCCATTTCTTTGCACAATTAACCAAAGGTGAAGAGCAAAAATCGGTTTTGCAAGAAAATTACATTTTCTAAGCGAGCAAAGACCATCAGCAACAAGGTTGCAGTCTGGACCACCAGTGTGCAAGTGGCACCAAACATGTCTCTATACTGTACAAAGCAATAAATCCATAGTAACAGTTCTGGTCCAACTCTAAAAATCCCCATTACTGTGTGCATTTCTTCAAAATGTTTGTTTCTTGTTTGTGATAATCGATGTAAAAAAAATACAGACAGTTGTAAATAAATAAATAAATAAATAAATAAATAAATAAATACTAGCATTGGGCCAAAACCTCCTAACTCCCAAATTTTCCTCAAAATGGTCAAGTTTGGTTCAATCACTAGCTTTGCATCGTGAATAAGAGTAAGGCACTTTCAACACTTTAGATTAAACAATACTTTGTAAAAAATAGCACCCACACATATGAATTGACCAATAGTAGATATTTAAGAAAAAAGATCAAATTCGCCCAAATGTGACTTGTGAGGTTTTGGCCTGACACCAGCAACATATTATATTAAAAGATGCTATACTAATCGATAGTATATCACACAATATTTAGACTGCCGCAAATATCTTTGACGACATCCAAAAGCAAAGTGTTTGGGATGGTGTCGCTCACCAGATGAGAAGGATAAACTTGGCTCTGTAAACAACGGCTGCTCTATTAACGTCATGTCGTTCCGTTCTCGTGCTTGTTGTATGTTTTTGGGTCCCTTCTCCTCTTGTCCATCCTCTTTCTCTCACACACACAATTAAATTTTTAGTTTGATCACATTGCTCATCAAGTGGCTCGACCCCTGTTTCCCTTCTGAACCTCTATGTATCATTTGCATATTTTTCTTGTGTTATTTCCTGATTTCACAGTCCAAACAATCAGTGACGCAAATAGACAATATCTGATTCTGTATTTTCCAAAAAGACAATTGTGCAACATAAAGTAGTTTCCTGTTTTTGTGCCTCTGAAGTTGAAGTGTAACTATTTGCCTTCTGTTGCTGTGTAAACTGAGAGTTTTGTTGGTGTCAAAAGAAAATACTCTAAAACATTTTTTTTTTAAAACAACAGCAAATCAAAAAACAATCTCTGTGTCCTTTGTTTGTTTTGCAACCTGATAGTCATAATTGCAAAGAATGTGCCAATGTGCAACGTTGCCAATGTCACAATTGGCCAGCATTGATAAAGATTTGACATGGAATACTCCAATATGATCTTATGATGCGATTCCAGTGTTCTTCCATAAACATAAAACAAATAATTATTCTTTTCAAATTTGATGGACCTAAGCTGTATAGATCTGACAATAAACATTGACTGGTCCCATGCTTAAATGTTCTTCTCAGGGTATCACGGTGGTTTCTTCAGGTGCTCTTCAGGTAAAGAATTTCCTTTAAACTCTGAGAAGTCAAACTTTTGACAAGATTATATGGCCCTGGTTATTTTTAAGTTCAGGCCCAGCCTGGTCAAATCAATGTGATGGAAAAGAGTCGTAAAGCATGTTGGAGCTGACGCAGGCTTGCTACACTTGTGAAGGCATAAGATGTGCTCAGCTAATGGCCACCCTTCTTCCCTGCTGGTGGTGAGATCAATAGTGACGTGGTGGACAGGACCTATTGACAGCACTAACCTCTTAATGGAGATGAGAGGGAGGAAGAGTGCTTATTGAGCTATTTGGGAGTGTTATTTCGATTGAGGAGACCTCTACCAACGGAAGCAGAGAAGACCAACCAACAATGGTGTGGTGAACCTGTTTAAGAATACATTACTTCAATTATTTTTTTGAACATTTAACAATGAAATGTAGTTCTCACTAAGATGTGACAATTTAGTTAGACAAAGAATCGGGAGTGGTTTTCATGGAAAATCGTACGAAGACCACAAGATCACACAAGTCTGAGAAAATGTCCCTTTGATTTGGTCAGGAGAAGAATACAAGATCACTCATTGGAAGTCCATTTTAAGATTTTAGGAATATGTAAACAAGTTATAAAAGTACAGAATCGGCAACAAACATCCGTCTTCAGCAAGTTTGCACCTCTAAATTCAGGACTGGCTTGCTACAAATGATGAGCGTGGTATTTCTTAAATGTGCCGTAGGTAAGGAGTGACAAGTTCTGACACCATTTTACGCAAAGATGTTGTACTAAAAAAAAAATAAGAGAAAAGAGAGACGCTCTTAATTTAAACATTACAGGTCAAATGAGGCACCCTTCAAAACGTGTAAGATTGGTGGTCAAAAATCAACCGTAACATTAACACCAACGTTGATATTAACATCTATGGCCGAGATTAAAAAAGAATGCCCCGTGTGCACTGTCTCCAGTTCACTGGTTTTGTTAATTTGACAAGCTCCATAGACGTGTCACCAGCCTCACCAAATGTTATTTTCTCAGAGGCAACCAACCAGAACTGACGACCTGTCCCAGTGCAAGTGAGGGAGGTGACCCATAACCTTGTGTGACCATCAATCCGCTTATTACATAAAACATGCCACTCCCCTCTGCTCCATTGACCACCCCCACCATCTGTGGTTAATAGAGGTTAAAAAAAAGAAAAAAAAGAACGCACAGTCTTGCAGTTCGTGTATGGATACACGTGTGGAAAGACGTCACCGACAAGTTTACAGACGTCACCAATTCTTTGAACGTTCACTTGACATTTAAATCTTTTCATTTGCTTCGAACACGCAAATATAGCGTGGATTCTAAATTGAATGCTGGTGTGCACATATGCTCAGCGTCTTAAATGGCTGTTCAGTGTGGGTGGAGGCAGGTGTTGCCATAGCCTCGAGGGACATCCAATGTATGTGTGCGGGTGGAAAAGTGGACGCCAAAATCACTCTTTAATGACTGCGAAGCTGTGCTCGTGACGTGTGAAAGCCCCTGAGAGCCAACGCGGCTCGTAAATAAGCTCTTGATTTGCACACTGTGCTTCCAGCAAGATTTGCTGGATGATGAAAAAGTCTAGCGATAATATTGAGTCAGATGCAATCCAAGAAGATGAACTACGTGTAAACAAATGCATGGTATCGTTCCAATTCAAAATATTTAGAGCGGTCTAAGTTGAAATTATTTTCAAATTGTTCAACCAGAGAAGTGATATATTGTTTTAACTTGTGATGCCACGCCTCCTCCTCCCAGTTGTCCTCTAGCACGTGTGCTGTCCATGGTGCTGAACAAACTGCTTCACACAACCTTGCAGGGGTGAAAGCTTTGAATAGACATGGTGTGTGTGTGTTGGGTGGAATAAAAATAATAAAATACAACAGACATCAAAGTATTAATGCAATTCTATGTGTTACATTTCTATGTGCTGGTTGGTTAATGCTGAGAAAAGAAGGCGTGAATCGTCAGTGATAGGCTCTGAAAGTGACGACATGATCCTCCAGCACGAGTCAGGAAGCATGATTAGATGCACATGCCAGCCTTCAGCAGTAACACCAGAGCTGATATATTTAGCAGCCCCTCCCCTCACCCTCTTCCCCCTTCCTCTACCTTGTCAGAAAGTGCGTCATATGCTCGTCAGCAAGGAGCCTCTGGGGTGAGTTACTCTAAAATTAGCAAGAAAGAAACTCTCCTCGTTTACTCTCCTTTTTTTCTCAACACGTGCTCCCTCACAACAATGAGATGAAAGATTTTGTGCCGACCCCTGAGTTGTTTGGAGAAGCATTTTGTGCACTTTTTTTTCATGCAGCACTGCCCCTTACTTTTGAACGGGCTGCATTTGCACACTTGCTGAAGACAGAGGTGCTTTGTTTGTTGCCAATTCTGTACACAAACATGCTGCAGCATCCGTCACATGGTTCCTGCATAATTCAGAGATTAACAAATATTTGAGAGACCCTGACTTTCATTGCTGAAAATTGATAATCCACTGAATTGTTTTTTTAAATGTTGCTCTATTTTATGCAGCTAAAAAAGAGAAGTTTTCTTTTCTTTTCAATCAGCCATTCAATTTGTACTGCGTATCCACATCATACAGTAGAAACCTGTATGAATGGGAAAAACACTTTTAGGTAGAAGACAAAATTTCTCTCTCTCTCGCTCTCTCTCTCTCTCTCTCTCTCTCTCTCTCTTTCTCTCTCTCTCTCTCTCTCTCTCTCTCTCTCTCTCTCTCTCTCTCTCTCTCTCTGTCTGTCTCTCTGTCTCTGTCTCTGTCTCTCTCAGAAGGAGACAAATAGTGCGGGTAAAAAGCAGACTCAATGAATTGATCAGATCCTAAATAAGTGAACAAAAATTTTGTATTTTTAAGAAAAAGAAGCAGGGAATTACTTCACCTCTTGACAAGATGATGTATGAAAGATTGCCTTTTAATGGCATGTCACCAGATGGGTACGTGTGTGTGTGTGCATGTGCGCGTGTGTAAGGGGGGAGGGGAGGGGGTGTTTAATACCAAAAAGAAAGAACACAGGAATCAGGCCTCCTTTTGTCCTCTTGTGACGGCCTCGCAGTAGGGTGACGCATAGACATAATAATGCACACGCACACATGCACTCCAAATCTCATTAAAAGTGAAAGGGTGAGAAGCTTTTATGTCAAATGGAAGAAGGAGGCAACAGCAAATAAAGCTACCTTACTTTTGAGTAACACTTGAACCGTTTTGCATCAGAAATATGTAAATGACAGGTAATGCTCTTGTTAAAAAAAAGAAAAGAAATAAAAGTGAAATAGATGAAAAAATAATAGCGATTCTATACACACAAAAACTGATATTTTGGTCTTTTTTTGTTGGTCTATTAAATAAAGTGAGCATGTTTTGCTGCTCAGTGCACATGCCTCCCCGCGGTAAAACAATTTTCTTTGAACGGCACTTCCATTAGATAATGACAAGCCTGGTTATTATATAAAATTGTTTTATTGTCCTGTAGTTACCATAATTGCTAGTGTGCGTGGAAGCACACCAAGCCCTTTTTATACCCCCCAATTTAGCCATTAGCGTTAGGAATTGCTTTCTAATAACAGGAAATTGCACTTCAAAATAGTTGAACGGAAAGAAAAAAAATACACACAGATGACTGCACTACCACTTTGACCTTCATAATACCCGCGCAGGAAAATGGATTTTTAATTTGTACTATTGTGGTGATAAAATATTGATGAACTGCGCCTTTAAGAGCAGAAGCTGTGAGAGGCGAAACACCTTATGATTGAGTGTAGAGATAGAACGGTGACAGAAATACACAAAAAGGTTGCAATGTAAATTCAAATTAAGACCTAGACATATTTACTCTTTGTGATACTTTGTGTATTTATTCTAGATTCACAAAATAAATGACAAAATAATAGTGTTCCAGCAGAAACATTTCTGTGTTGAGTCCTTTCAGGATGAAAATCAATGAACAAATGAGTACTATTGTGAATGTGATGATAGGCTCGGATAAGATCACTGACTCTCTTTCAACACATCAGCGTCCTTTGTTAGCGGCTCCTCCGCTCGGCCCGCGCCCTCCCTCGTGCTGTCCCTCGCATGCGGGGCGACTGCTGCATGGTGACTCACACACTGCAGAGAAGCTACATCTCAATGATGTATCGCATGAGTCACACACTGTCCATTTTGCAAACTTTCTTTTTCCTGTTCTACTAAAGATTCAAAGCTGCTGCCATCATCCATCTCTTATCCTCCTTGGCATGTTTTCCACCCAGAACTAAACAAACAAGCAACAGAAAGTTGTTTTATTCCCTTATTTTCATTGTCTAGCTGTCATTTAATTTCCGCCTAGTGCCTGTATTACGTCTCAAATTGTTTGAACCCAGTGATAAAACATTATGGAAAGTTGGTATAAGACATACAAACACAACCTCTTTTATAGGACATCACCTGCAGCTCAAATTTTGGACAAATATATAATAGAATAATATATAATATAATATATAAAAATGAAATAAAAATAACATTTTGCCATGGACATTTTTTGCCTTTATGAGTGATGTTTTTTTTCCCCCACTTGTGTCCAGGGAAAGGTCAGGGAATTATAAAAGTAAATGTTCAGTAAATGATCATTCTTACCTTGGACACGTTTGAAAAATTAACAGTTTGATGGTGCACAGTTGATGTAAAAATCTGCTTTATTTTCAAAGGATAAGTGGACCTGCATCAAATTATTCTTATACTCAAACACATCATCTTTATGTTGTTTCAATTTTACATGTGTATAATAAAAAGGGTCAATCCTTGAATATTTCTTTTGCGTTCATCTTTTCTCTGCCATTCTAAAACATCCATTAGTTGCTATGGAGACTGGTGCAGGGATGAAGTGGGATGAAGAGAACTGTGGTTGTCAAGAAACAACATGGGGTTCAAGGTTCAGAGCCCCCCCCACTCCTCTTTGTATCACCATCATCCCAGCAATATTCATAGCTTGAATACAATGTGAGCCAAACCCAGACTGATCATGGATTTATGTTCATTCACGTGGACCAGCCTTGCCCGCAGAGTTTACAATGATGGCTGCCACAAAGACTTCTCATCATTTGGCAGTGAGGTTGTGCTCATTCACGTGCTGACAGGGGTTAAGCGACTGGACGGTGATAACACAGACATCTGAGGCACTCTATCACTTGGTAATTACATTACACTGCTACTCCATTGCTTTCACCCGCTCCTGGTAATCTTGTTAAAATCCGGTGATTGGAATCACGGTGACAGAGAAACAAATGGCCCACGGAGCCGAGCCTTCCTCATCTGACTGATGCTTTTGAAGCACATCTAGCTTTTGTTGGGTTGCCATGGAGCTGCATAGGCATACAGGTACAGAAAGGAACCTTAAAATGCAGGTATGCCCTTGAGCTGGCGTTCAAAGGATAGCCATCTGACATTTGCATACATTTAGACGTGTCGGATTTCATTCTAGGCAGATTTGCTTTTCTGTTTTGCCTCTGAAGCTAGATGAATAAAATGATAACACAATGGCGCTACCCTCGCCATTAAAAGTAGACAGTTCCTCCTTATCTCCCCCAACCCCACCTACTCCTCCCCCTTTTTTTCACAAGAAAAAAACAAAAATTGACAACCACGAGCTATGCTGCTCTCTGGTGGACAGAAATTGACACTGCATTACAAATAATTATGCCATGGGATTATTTTCGATATATTTGCTGGAAAAAGAGAATGCGCAAAAACGTCCAAAGAAATGATTTTTGCTTGGGAGTGGCATCAGAGGTAGTGTGCACTTTTTAATGCGTCTGATTTGGCTTTGGTGCAACATTTGGGTGCTCCATGTGGCAGGCATCTTAATTAAAGAAAAAGTCTAGCCTGCAGCGACTGACCCCCTGCCACGGCCAGCCTGAGCCGATGTAGCCAGCATCCATTAGTCATGTGTGGAAGTAGCTGACATATTATTAGCTGGTCTTTTATATGAACGCCTCGCAGCCACTCGCCCACATGGCAGTAGGTTTAATAATCTGCAGGAGAGATCAGTGGTAATTAAAATGACGCAAAAGACAAAGGACGCAATGAATTAAATTCCTTGGAGGGGAAGCGTGGCAACGAGATTTTCTCATACGCAATATTACAGTCACTTGGTAATGAAGAATGCACATAATTAAATGTACGTTTTGCTAAGGCTTTGTGTTGCAAGAAGCGACGGTAGACATGCGACCCGACGGTCGCATGTCTACCGTCGCTTATCCAACGGTACCCGTTGGATATTTCTAATTTTGGGGGGATTTGTTAAACCACACCTCCGTTTGTGTGTGTGTGTGCGTGTGTGTGCGCGTGTGTGTGCGTGTGTGTGTGCGTGTATATGTGTATATGCGTATGTGTGTCTATATATATATATATATATATATATATATATATATATATATATATATATATATATATATATATATATATATATATATATATATATTCAATTCAATGACATGAGAGCAGCTCATCCAACCTCACAATGCTATCAGATTTAATCTGACAGAAAGATAAAACACTTGTGAGTCTCTAATAAGTGTGTCCCCCATCTGATAGGCCTCGGGTCCTCTTGACCCATGGGACCAATTTGAGTGGTATACAGCACATGGTGCCTCGTGCAGCATTATCGATCCCCCACCACTAGTGTAGTGGGGGCAAAGACAACAGAGCCCCTTGTTGTCTTGGCAACCTGTAATGCCATCTGTCATGTGTGTGCTGATCATCATTATGTGGCTGAGACATTGTTTTAATTGAATAATTTCTTCATGGAGAGACCGACTGCTAACAGAGGGCCCTTTCCCAATTTATGTGGAACGGGAAGATTTATATTTTGAATTAAAGTAATCAAGGAACATTTTGTTTAGAGGCTGAAGTAAATTGTAACTGCAAAAGCAATCAAAAAAGAAAATCATAACCAGAAAAGTTATCCAGTGTATATATAATGACTTTCACCACCAGGGTTATTGGATCAAAAATGCATTCAATGAATTCCTGCTTCTGTTCTTTATGGTCTGCTGCATTAATTCAAAACTTATTTTTGGGTACATCACTTTTAAATTGTAAAAGTAACAGTTTTAAATCATTTCTACATATTCCATCTCATATTCAGCAGCATCTTGAGTTTGTTGTGTGAAAAATGCTCATTGATCTGGAAGTCGCCCAGTGTTTTCCATGTGGGTTGAAGGACATCCAAACAAAAATTCATTCATATTCATAACAGTGCTGCTCTGCATTCAGATTAGCAGAAGGAGAAACACTTCAGGAGGACGGGGGTTTGAGAGGTGGGGGGGCGACCTCTCCCTAAGGACAGGGGCTGCAAATGAACCAGCAGTTACACCTGAGCTACAGAGCACAAAAAGAATCACGCACACTTGTAGCTGGTATAAGTACATCTCATCCTAATCAATTAGAATATCTTGAAAACGTTTGTTTATTGCTTTCAAAATGAAATTAAAAAACTTTTTTTTAAGAAGGCTGAGTCCCATCTTATTTCCATCGCAATTAATTATGCATTATTATTGACCGGGCTATGATGTGGGTGGACTTCAACAAAGTTACCTGAGGATCTCATCTCTTCTGTGATGTCATCCTGCCGGCTCTAATATGCTCTGATCTTCAGTTTTACACCAAATCTGAAGCCACAGTTCTCAGCTGCGAAGGGTATGTTCTCTCTCGGTTGGGGATGAAGTTCTGCCTCTGTTGAATCTTGAAGAGTCTTGTTTGGTGTACAGTAAAATGTATTTGTTTGTCTATCTATTTCCATCCATCCAACCGTCTTCTTCTGCTTATCCGGGGTCGGGTCGCATGTCTATTTATTTATTTATTTATTTATTTATTTATTTATTTATTTACCAACACAATTTTGGTCAACATTAAATAGTATTTTGTGTAATTCCAATTATGAGCACGGGATAGCGGCACACTTTTAATTTGAGCTGGCGTACATTTGAAAGAAGAATGAAACACTGTTGAAAATTAGTGCCATAATTACTAAAAACGAACAAAAAAACATGACTAAGGACAACAAGCAGGGTGTTTTAAAATTGTGGATTTCGCTTACTGTGGGGATAGTCTGGACCCCCTGTCATGCTGAAGTGAGAATTGAGTACAAAGGCACTGATCTGAATGAAATGGTTAATCACGCTCCGATTCTTACCCGCAGTATGATCACAAACTTTGAGTGCTATTGACCAAGGTTGCAGATACAAGAGGCTCCAATTAACGTTCTCTGTCTACTGTCCATTGCCCCTGCACGAAAATGAAGATATGCTTGGTTGTTGTTTTTTTTATGGCAAGCGCAGACTAAAGTTAAAGTTCCAATGATTGTCACACACACATCTGGGTGTGGCGAAATTTGTCTCTGCATTCAACCCATCCCCGTGTGATTTTGATCCATCCCCTGGGGGAAAGGGGAGCAGTGAGCAGCAGCGGTGCCGCGCTCTGGAATCATTTGGTGATCTAAGCCCCCAATTCCAACCCTTAATGCTGAGTGCCAAGCAGGGAGGCAATGGGTCCCATTTTTGTAGTCTTTGGTATGACCCGGCCTGGGTTTGAACCCTTAACCTTCCAGTCTCAGGGTGGACACTCTACCACTAGGCCACTGAGCTGGCCAAATTATTGGGTGAGTAGGGGTTGAGGCAACTTTGTGTGCCAGAACACCTAGAGGGGCAAAATGGGCGCAAATATAGTTGACTAGACGTCACTCAATGTGAACAAAAATCAAATGATGTGCCTGACAAATATCCATACACACCCAAAGGAAGGAATTCCCACATTAAGACGAAATGAATAAAGCATTTGTTTTTCATAATCGCCTGATGAGAATATACCTGTAAAATCTACAGTAGTTTTAACTTTATCTTATGAGGAAAAAAAGGCTGTGCTGAGATGTGTCAAGATGTAAGCTGACACCACCAGTTGCAAGTTGGAAAGTACTCTGCTGAGAGTTTCATCCCCTCCTGGTGAGGGAGAGCGAGGCCATGATCGTCGGGCTCAAAGTCATGTGTGCCCACCGCAGGGAGAGTTGGCAAATTTGGATGAAGAGGTCAATCTTCAGTCAACTCCATCTGTGATTACTATCTGAACATTTTGTAAGTACATCTGCCTTGGCTTTGAAATGTTTTCATAATGCTGTCAGTGGTGATGGTACTATGAAGACAAACAGATAGAAAGATTGTGTAATTGATTTAAAATTTGGGAAGCGTAATTAAAGGTTTTACAAAAGATTTAAAAACAGAATAGCTAAATTCATTGTACTTCTCATATTAACTGGTTTGCAAAATTGAACTGCGCAATCCCACGTAGTTGAGTTGTTTTAGCATTGTGTGTGTACAAAAGTGTGAATAAGATTGCATAATGATGTTGATGCTCCACAAAGCTGGAACATAATAGACTGTTCCAAGTCTTAAGAATATTACCTTTCAGTCAAAGCAATAAAGTAAGAAGTTAACATTTATATGATCGTGGTGGCATTTGACAGAGGGAGGCTGCACACTGTGTCAATTTACTTAGTGTAGAAGTAACTCAGAGGAAGCCAATCGATGGAAGGACAGCTTTAGGTGAATTATAGGAGGCCAAGTGGCATTCATTCATTTGCTCAGAATCACTCCGTGCTTGTTGAGGACCCCTTCGCCAGCTTCGAGACCAGTGACAGCGACTAAACTCTAATAAACTGACGGTAAATTAGATATTGATAGGTTTTCTACACTGGCTGACGTAAAATGTGACATTTTGCCTTGCTACTTTATATAAGACCCTTATGCTCACACGTTTTGGTATCGTGTAAAATAATTGCAGCTGTTTGCATTTAATGAATGAAAGCACAATCGAATGTTGGGAATCGTCACTCGAGCGAAAGCTACAATACAAAACTCCAATGCATGCGCTTGTGAGTGTGTGTGCATCAGGGCCCGTGTGTGTTCTTATCATCCATGCATCTTGAGCTTTGCAAGAGCATAAAGGCTGCCAGTGTCTCAAAGTCAGGCCAGCGGGTGACCTTTGCCATCCCTTCCCAGCAGAGCAATCCTGGAGTACAGGTGTGATTTTCTCACCTGGATGTTTTGTTCGAGACACAAGCTCGCATGGCTCGTCGGTCAACCAATAAAGTGGCGTCCAACTTGGCACGACACCGCTTCCCATACCCCCGCGTCTGTCCCGCGTCTGGACCATGTGTTTACAAAAGGGCTCTTTCTCTAAGTTCATGCAACACTGCGCCTACCTACATCTTCACATTCCTGTTTTGGTGAATTTGTTGTACTTTGCACACACACACACGCACACACGCACACACACACGCACACACACACACACGCACGCAGTGTTGAGTGAGATTTTCTTGACATTTTTCTTGTGAATTCTTTAGCTTCCTATTTGATCATGTTGTGATGCTGCAATGCACCAGGTCTTTAACAACAAAACACTAATCATCTGCTTCCAAGGTGTCTTCTAATCCGATTATTCTTAGATATCTAAAATTCTCAAAAATGATTACTTCAAAGAGACACAGACAGACATGGGACCTTTGACAACAGTATGTCAACAAACCTACTAACCCACTGTCTGGTCCTGGTTCTGTGTGATTAGTCGAAAGTATTCCCGGAAGACAGAATGTCTCTCTGCTTGGGGGTCAAGCTTTATGATGAAAGCTTCTTTGGAAATATGACAAATGAGCCGTTCACTAGCACCAGTGATTGTGACATTCTATTTCAAGCACCTGGAAAAATTAACAAGTGTCATGTCAATGAATGATTAATGTCCACACATAAAAATGTATAGAAATCCAGATCATTGCTGAAGTGCCCATGATCAGGATACCATAAGTACCACATTGTTTGGTCATGATGTGCATGTTGTGACGCAGAAGAATGGTATATTTATATTTATTTGGCAAATGGAGAAATTCATCCAAACATAAAAGCTTTGCAAATCGTCAAGCCTTGAAATCTACCAATGCTTGTTTGAACTTTGTCAAGGCTTACAATTTGATTCCCCTAGTTAAGATGAAAATTAAGAGGAAAAAACATGCAGCAGACCTTTCAATTTCATGGACCATGCTTCTTTTTAGTAAAATCCTTTATGGTGGTCTTTGCCATTGTTGCCTCTGTAACTAACTTCCTTATTGATACTATGTCTACCGGAAAACACCCACAAAAGTACAGAAAACGACAAACAAATCTGGAATGCGCAGATCAGCTGCTGCCAAATCGCCTTGGTCTTGTTTTGCTTTTGTTATCTAAGAGTTTGCTTGCTAGGATTCCGCTCTATTTGAAATCATGGGCTTTCATATTGTCGATCTCGTTTTCGTTAGGCAGTACAAAGCTAAAACCTGGTAAAAATGTCAAGCAAATGGTTTGACCTAAGCCTGGTAAATCACAAAAATACAGAACACATCTGATTGATACAGCAGCCTGATCAGTCCAAGATAGACTAAATTGTTTCCTTTTAGGACTTGCGAAAGCTGATCAGAGCAGAGGTATGGATGAGGAAGTGGAATCCACGAACACGAGGGCCGAGAGTCCTTTGAGCCAGCTGACGGGATTGGGGATGAGCTGTCTCCTCAGTCCGAAGTATCGCCACTGTGGGCCGGGCCTTGCCAGTCCTCAGGAGTACAACCAGTGGCTACCATGCCGCCATGATGCCAGTCTGCTGCCTATGAAAGAAGACCTGGCTCTTTGGCTGAACAACATCATGGGTGAGATTATGAACCTTTGGATGTTGACCCTGTGAAAGCCAAACGCCTTGTCAAATGTGGACCTGGTCCAAAATTTCTTTACCAGTCACAATTCTGAACTGGTCAATATGACTTTTTTGGTCATACTTCTATTCCATTCCAAACTCCGACCAAAACACTTCATCCTCTTAAGACAGAATCACTGAAATGATGAAATTCTCGTCTCTCAATTGGTCCATCTCATTTGTTTTGTTTGGGTTAATTCTTCAACTTTTTTGAGAAAAATGCCCAGCAACCAAGGAAACAATTGCAACCGGCTCACGAAGTTCCAGCGTAGACATCATCAGTTTTACTAATTTTCAACCTAAACGTGGGTGTTTTAAATTCAGCTGAAAATCATCCAAAAAAAGCCCCGAATCAATAGACTGTGTGAGTTCATTTTTAATTTGAATATTTAGAATTGAATAAAATATGTCTTCATAAGATAGCATATTTTATTGCACATTTTATGGGAGTGCTGTTTTTCACTGCAACCAATTCAGGGTGTCAGCCGGGATAGGCTCCAGCACACCTGCGCCCCCCGTGAGGAGAAGCAGTTCTGAAAATGGATGGATGTTTATGTTCAGTCTTTGCAGATATCACTGTAGGGATGTTCTCTTTAAAACAAACTATTTCAAAGGAAGGCCATGTGTGTGTGTGTGTGTGTGTGTAGGTGTGGACGTCACCGCTGACAGCTTAATGGACAGACTGGACAATGGTGTCATTCTTTGTCAACTGGCACAGTTTCTCCAAGACAAAATGAGCCACAACAGTAATGGAAAGGTGCTGTCATGGAAAGAAATATTTATTTCTTAAGATCAGTGTCTTTTATTTTAATCAGTCCAACAAAGTATAGAAAGTACAACTATTCAAATAAGTGCGTGATGTACGGGATATAAAATAACCATTATCCACAATTCTCTGACATACAGTAATTTCCACCACAATGATACGTACTGTTAACTAAACAAAGGCAAAATGCCCAACAACAATGACATGACAAGAAACAGGCATTTGCTGGAAAAACAAGATGATCTCTCCACTTCTTTAATGACTGAATGTGATTTTGTGTATGTTGAGTGCAGCCTGTCATCAAAAGAGTGATTCAGTGGCGGGCTGATGCTACTTCAGGATCGTTTTTTGCCAGAGACAACACCGCTAACTTCCTCTACTGGTGCCGCAAGATTGGCATTGACAGGTCCCACCTATTTGAATCCGAGGATTTGGGTGAGCTAATTGTGTGTATTTTTGTGTGTAGAATATAGTGCCAAAAAAAAAAAAAAGCTGCTGCCATGATTGTGACATTACACATCCTTTTCCCGTAACATAGATCAATGAGATTATTTTCAATAGAATTTGACGTGTGTACCGGGGTATGTTGTTTACGTGCCATCTTCACAATACCGTCAGGTTTGTTGTGTTCAGATAGGCACTTTGTTTGATGTGGAAGTAGTGGAGATGAAGCATCCCTGCCCTCATGCCCTCAGATGCACTTTCAAAGGCCTCAGAAATTCCAGCTCAGAGACAGTGCACTTGACAAAATATGCCCCCGTTTGCCAGAGACACATTTGTTCTATTTTTATCTATCACCCTCTTTGTTTGTGTTCTGTACATGTGCTGTGTGAAGTCCTCCATAAGCAACCATGGGAGGTGTGCCTATGTCTGATGGCGCTGGGACGTATGGCAAGCAGGTAACTAACTACGTATATAAAGTGCTCCAGCCAAAATCAAGATCATGCAAAGTGACAATGAAAGTAAAACTATAGGCAAAAGATGTATGATGTTATTATCTTCAATTTCCTGTATACGCTCTGTATTGACTATTATATGTACTTACGTTGTTTGAATCTATAGCTGTAAAAGAAAAGCAATGGCATTCAGTTGTTATATTTCTAATTGTTAATTTGGATGATCTTGCAAGTATTGCCATATTTTCACCTTTTTAGGTATGGAGTCGAGCCTCCAGGCCTTGTGAAGTTGGAGAGAGAGATAGAAAGGGAGGAAGGAGGGAGTACCTCACCATTGTCCCCGCTACCCTTCTCCTTTTTTCCGGCCCCAGAGCTTTGCTCACGCTCACATTCAAGCAACCCTCCGAGCTCGCCCCCTCCTTCAACACCGGTGTCCCTCACTCCAAGCTCCATCTGCCTCCCGGAAGCCCACATCACGCCCCTCGCGTCTGATCTTCCATCAGCCGCTGCAGAGCCAGTGCCCACATGTTTATCCCCCCTGCAGTCCTTCCTCCCAGCTCCAAACCTCAGCACAATCACAGCTTCAACACAAACCTCTTTGTGCTCTCCTGACACATCTGCAACCTTACAAGGCCAAACGCAGGTGGCCATTGCTGCAAGATCCCCCACACCCTCCCGAGCACCAAACTCCAGCAGAAAAAGCACCGACGCCAGTAACATTTTGGATGATGGGGTACGCCTCATTCACGGAGCTTGCTTACATTGTGGACGTAGCATGTCTGCAGTACATTAACACCGTGTCTGTTTAACCTCTTTCAGGTGAGAATTATTATTGAGAATCCGCCCTGCAGCTGTCCAAACAGGTTCCCTGTTGAAAAGCAGCCAAGAAGCTGTTATCGTGTGGGGGAAAAACTTCTTTATATACGGGTAAGGATTTATTTGTTTTGTTTCTTTAGATTTATACTCATCACCACCCACCCCCAACCATCCCCATAAGCTATTCAAGGTAAGACAGGCTAAAATAATGAAAATGTAAACATTGAAATACATTAAATTTAAGCTCAATACTCAATACAGCCCACTGTGAAATGGCTAAGCCCCCCAAATCTTTGCTCTTTGGTATGAGCATATCTAAAAAGGTAAATAATCCAACATTGTGTCTGTAAAGTCGAACTGCTACCTTTTTTGCCATTATCTGGGATGGAGATGTTGGTGCCTTTCAGCCTCCCTCAGTCATTCACCACCTGTATGTTTCAATACAAAGGCTCAAGGAAAGGCCTTCTGGGAGGCAGGGTTGCCTGGCAACGAATAAGACTGGGCTGACAATGATTTTATTCAGAACACAGACCTTCAACTAAGAGTTCAAATCTGAGAGGGAAACAAACGCGCCTCTTGCAGGTAGATTTTACAAAGATATGGCTTTTGTGTGCAGTTCGAATGGCAGCCCCTTTGGGAGTCAATGTCCTTCCATGTGAGAAGACGTCTCATTGTGTACTGGATGATTTATTTCGCTCACGCTAAGATCCATCAAACTATATTCATGCTTAAGCCTCACATGTTAAATGCAGGGGGGAGGGACATTTTTTAATACTTTAGTATGATAAAAATACATATTAAGCCTTACATGAAAGCTATACTGATGTGTGTGCATGATCTATTTAGTTTGCTGCCATGATAGTAGCCTTCAATCTTCTACTGCTTGTGAGAAAAGGTAAAAGAAATAGGATGTTGTGGTTTATTCACCTTTTATTAAATTTACTGTTAAATTTTACACTTCTGCGATAGCATGTTTTTATAATCTGATTTAAGAATTCTTGTGCTATGAAGGACTATGGGTTAAAGACCGATACAGCGTGAGCCATTTTCTATACTGCTTGTCCTCATTTAGATTGCGGGTGAGCTGGACCAGAGAGGCAAGAATGGTACGCCCAGGAGTCATTAGCACACAAGAAACCATTTACACTCACATTGGGACAATTAAGGAGTCTCAATGATCCCCACATGCATGTTTTTAGTATGTATGTATGTAGTATGTTTTTAGTATGTACTGTAATACTTGCAGAAACACCATGTAAGCATGGGGAGTACATGCAAACTCCACACAAAAAGTCCGGAGCCCAAATTTGAACCCTCAACCTACCAACTATAAGGCAGATGTGCAAAATAAATAAATCAATGAATAAATAAATAAATAAATAAATAAATAAATAAATAAATAAATAAATAAATAAATAAAACGTTCCAATCCTATATGTAACACTATACGTAAATAAAAATCGATAAATAAAATGTTATAATCCTATATGTAACACATCAGTAAAGAAATCAAGGCAGTGGCAAAAGCGCAAAGCGAGTACACGAGTGTGTACAAATTGGTCACTAGTTGACACCTATTTAGTGCTTTGTAAATCTTAATGAAAATGCCATTGACCAAGCAATGTCTAATTGGTAATCAATGTTGTCAGCCTCAGTTTGTTGAAAATAGAGATACAGCTAATGGCATACATTCAAATGAGTTTCGATGTCTCATCGTGAATGCAAGGAAATAAATGAGGTTGAACATTAAAAAAGAAAAGAAAAAAGACACTATCAGTTCAGATAATCAAATAGCATGTTTGCGTGTGCATTTTAACAGATATATATATTTTTTCCTTCTGCTTTTTAAAAACTTTTCATTATGTTGCAGGTATTTCACATCAAACTAATTTTTGGGCCTTTCGCCCATACACTATCTGTTAGTGTTCTTTCCTTGTGTTTACTTATCTTCATTAGAACCATTTAATAGAACCACAATCCAAGTTTAAATATTTTAACATATTAGAATTTTGTCTAATGTCTGATAAAATATTTCAGGTTTCTTATCCATATGTAGCACCTCAACTTTGTGCTTTCAGTGAGTGTTCAGCCATAACTCCCCAAGTGTGGGCAGGACTTGCATTACCTTTTCGTCAGCTTTTGACAACACAAACACTGTGCTGCTGGAGCTGCTGCCCATTGACCCTGACTCCATCTATCACGTGTCTCACAGCTGTCATCATGGTTAGAAACACACATACCATAAACCCCAATTAACATACACCATGACGACCCCCCATTTGTGGACACACCTTTGAAACAAGCACATATTATTGATTTGCTGGGCAAAGTCATTAGTGAGGGGTTTTATCGGACAGCTTGTTAATGAGCAACTGAGCATGACGGCCCCTCCTCATGCGTAAACTTTCAGCCCCCCCCCAGTCCTGTCCATGTCCTTGGGGGACTATTCAATCATGGTGGCCATGAAGGGCTCAGCCATTCTTTGGTGTGAAAAAGAGAAAAGCTTTCCTTTCTTCTCTGTGCCCAATTAGGCTCTATGTAGCCAGAACACGGTCACACTGTGTCATTGACAGAAAAGGCGTGCGCAAGATCATGCCACATTCATTATTTGTTCAGCACATCTAATAAGGTAAACCTAAGGACAGTTGAGCATTAACGCGTTTGCATTTTGGGCTCAGCTTTATGAAAGAAATGACCTAATCACTCTCTTTATGCTTGAGTGACCTTTGTTGTGGGATCATAAGAGATACGGGTAAAAAAACTTTGCTGGATGGTTGTCAACGCATTTATAATCTTTTTTTATTGAATACATTAGACCAGTGTTCCCCAACCTTTTTTCATTCACGGCACACCTTTTCATTGGAAAAAATCTCTAGGCACACCACCAACAAAAATCTGTTAAGTGTTACACCAGCTTCTATATTAAAATCAGTTACCGTAATTGCCGGACTATAAACCGCACCAGCTAAAATTCAGGGATATTTTAGTTTTTTTCTTACATAAGCCGCACCGGACTATAAGCCGCACGTGCACATGAGTTTTTTTACAAAGAAAGACAGTACACAGAATGCCGTAAAAATCCATAAGTACGCCGCGCCGCCTTCTGAATAAAATGCATTAAAAGTTCACATTCATTACAACTCGTTTTTGGTGAGCAAAATGTCAGAAGAATTGAATTCAAGTGCTGATTGATTGGGTTTTAATACAATGCAGATGGTCCAAACAGCACCACGGCTTTGTGTAATCTCTGAGTCACATGGCAGAGTAAGAGAAAGGGTTTAGAGCCCTTTGACGCAGGTCACCTAGCGTGCATTCCTACTAAAGCTCATAATAGTCACAACCAACACAGCCAGAATGAGCAGCAGCCATAGTAGTGTTTCAAAATAGTATTTTTGTTGTTGTTTTTTTTCTTCAAGATACCGCACAACAGTGGTCCACAGCCTTTTTACGAGTGTATAAAAGTGATCAAGTTATCACAAAAATCACGAAAAAATCTTACATGAGCCGCACCTGACTATAAGCCGCAGGGTTCAAAATTTTGGAAAACAGTCGCGGCTTACAGTCCGGAAATTACGGTATATTACAACAAAAGACGTAAAGTTCTATTCCTATATATGTATGGAAAGACGAATAATTGAATAAAAATAAATACTAAATATTTTTTAAATTGTATTTCTTTTGTAAATGAAAGTGACAGTTTTTGAAAAAAGGTTTTAGACAGTGTAAGGAATAAATTACTGAAAGTGATTGTGATCAAAATCCAAAGGAATCAACATGGCTTTGTTGACTGTTTTAGACTAGCTCTATAAAATATTGCGACATTCAGAACGAATTGTCCCCCCTCACCCCTTTATGCCGACATTGATGTTTTAATTTTGTATTTGTTGGGTTATAGTTGATGGTGTTATTATTCCGAATGTGTTTGAATTAAAAAAAAAAAAAAAAAAAGTCATGCCGACATTTGTTATTTTGGGGGACACCAACTCATATAACAACGTAAAAATATATATACATATGTATACAACATATTGTCATATAAAGCAGTTAACCAAATGTCTGATTTTTATGTTTTTATTGGCGAAAACGTGTATAAAAGAAGTGGTGTTTCAGTGAGTGGTTCTTTCTTTCCTTGGTACATCGTAAATCTACATTCTGGCTTACATAGTTCACGCCTGGAGACGCAACACATTCACTGACTGATCCGGTGATGCACCGGAAGGCAGTTCACCCATTAACTCGTTCGCGAACGGGAAAGTCAGGATTTGTTCCCTCACTGATCCGTTCACGCGATGAACTGGAAATGCAAATCACTCACTCACTGACTCGTTCACTCACAGATCCGTTTAGTTGGTGAACGGGAAATGCAATTCACGACTCGTTCGTGAACGGGAAGTTACGTCATTTTCTTCTTCGTTTTGATTTACGGCTAGGTGGCACCAGCTTCAATGCGCGTTACCGACACCAATTGGTTGAAGTCATATGAACTGAAAAAGAACGAATCACTTTAGGAAGTGATTCGTTCGCTCTCGTTCACTGAAAACAAAATCGTTCTTTTGAAGGAATCGTTCACTCACGAGCCAACACTAACAGCAACACACACACGAACTGAGTATGTGCCGATGCCACAACATGAAATCTCAAGATTCTCCACGCATGCACGATTAGCAAGTGGCTGATCAGGCCTTGCGCTAACTGACCTGTAGTTTGGCGATCCTGTTTAAAATGCACTCGGTATTTAATGTTGGACAATTTCCCACGGCACAGCTGAACATCTCTCACGGCACACGAAACACTGCATTAGACTTTAAAATGGTATGTAAGAATAACCATTCAAATATGATGCACGCAGATGAACTTTGTTGTTATGCCTTTCTGTCTTCTGCAATCCTTGTCTGGCACTCTTGAGATGAGAGAGGAAGGTTGTCACAATGTTATAAAACTAAACATTTACAGTTTACCCTGAGGAGAACTTGACTTTCACATTTCATATCTGCCCCAAAACCACAAATGGCAAGCTCAAGGTAGCAGTCAAGGAAAACACAAGTACTATTTTATTTTCACATGACAAATTGGCCAATAATGTTGAGATGCCCACATTCACATTATTTCTCTTACTGTAAATTTTATTAGGGTCCAGGCTTCCCTCTTGCTTCAGAAGCTGTGGATTTGGCTCAAGTCTGACTCCTACTGGCAGTTGTTTAAATCCCATCTTTCTTGACCCCATATTAATTTTTCAGCAGGACAAGATGAGTCAGTGGGCCTAACAGTGTGGACTCAGGAGAATGCAGAAGATGCTTTAGAGGAAGCAGACGTTGCAGGTTGTGTAGGGGGAAGGAGGAGCTTTATTGCTGACCCACAAATATAGCTGCCTGTGTGATCATTCCAAACAAATCCCATCCCCCACCGCCCAAAAGAAGCACCAATCTGCTTTTTCTATACACTGTGTTCTAACTGTATTTCTTTCTTTCAGGATGTTGCCAAAAGTAAGAATTACCCAAAGCTTACTGGTTCTTTATATCTGAACAAACTAGTTAATAACATTTATTTTAACTTTAATGTTGAGGACCACTTGTGTGACCAAAGTGGGAGTAGTGACCAATTATATCCAGCAGATAGAGCTGCAGCTAGTGAAATCATATTCTCTAATACCACAAGTGTCTAACTCAAGGCCTATGGGTCTGGAATTGGTTCAACACAGCCGCTAAAGATATCTTGATATCTGCATTTGATTCATATTTCTTACTAAAATCGGTATCCATCTTTCTTGCGTGGATTTTTGCCATGACTTCCAGTATGAAATAGAAATGGCTTTATTGTTTACATAACTGTTTGCATGAGTCCACTTTTGTATGACAGTTACAATGTGGGAACATTAGTTGTTGCATCTTAAAAGACAAAACATTTCAATCCAGCCTCTGACTACCTTAGGATGATATCAAAAAGTGACCAGCAACAGTCGCAGTATTTGCGTCCAGCAACTCTTGTCCGGTGTGCGATGGCATCTGTTGCTCTTGTTTAATATATCTGTAAAACTATACATGCAATTTATAATGCACCCGTTAAAAAATAAAAACATGCACCAAATTTTAGAAATCAAAGCAAGGCAATTATTTTGCTATGAAAGACCATGCAGTGTAAAAGACATCCAGCGGCTGTAAGTCAGGAAAATGGTTCACAGAGAATGTCAGACTTGACCCCTGTCAACCTTAACATTTTAATCTGGACTATGTCAGATGAGATAGACCGCGCCTCGGCTTCCTTCCACGGCTGCTTAAGTCTGAGCGTGTGCCATTGATTTTTCATCCCATACGTGTGACACGCTTCCCCAAACATGAGGGAGGGAGGGGCGGGTGGGTATATCTGCTTGTGTGATCACATTCTTAATGCTTCCTTAATGAAGGGTTTATTGGCCACAAACCAAAAAGGGGGGGCTCATGCTGACAGGACAATAGCCCGCTTTGCGAGGCCTCCTGGGAATGTTAATGTCTCCTGGGAGTTGTGACTGTGCGATGGATTCATTTCAATCCCCCTTTAATTTTTGTCCTGGCTTCATATTGTGGGAGTAGTTGCCATGGCAGCACTCGGGTTTTCATGGCGAAGGCGTCTTGTCTGTGAAGGATGTCTCGAATCCGAGACAGCGGCCCTTTCTGCAACAGCTGCCCGCACGCACCAAGGCTATACGGTTTTATTGAAAAATAAAAGGGCACGTTACGTGGTTTGGGTGCGGATGAAGCTTTGTGCGTCACTGCTCGTGTGCGCACGCGTGCTCATATATGGATTAGTCTGTCGCGTGAGCTCAGCTGGTGGCACGAGGCGCTCTTTTATTTGGTTTAATGAGATTTTGACAAAGCTATCTGAAGATCATTTGACTTTCATGGAGACAACTTCATTTGCAAGGGAAGCTTGTAAATATTAGATTGGTGTGTGTGTGTGTGTGTGTACTGACAATCTATAAAAAATGTGTCAATAAAACCTTTTTTTTTTTTTTAAATGTCACAGATGCTGAATGAGCGTCACGTGATGGTGCGTGTGGGTGGAGGCTGGGAGACTTTTGTAAGCTACCTACAGAAACACGACCCCTGCAGAGGAGGACCGATGGGCAGATCTGTGATCAGGGGCTGTCGGGGCAGAGTTAAGCCACTCAATTTGAGCATGTCACCTGACAGCTACATGGTGGTCAATGCCCATGGAAAGAAATAGATCGTTCGACTGCTCATTTGTATTTTTTTGGTACGCACTTAATATTCCAACCAAATTGTACAAGTATAGTCAAGTAAAACATTTATTTCAAACAGGAATGTGTCTCATTCAACAGAGGTGTAACTACATATTTTGTATAGATTAGCTGCAAATGTCTTACAATACTTAGATTGGTTTAGTGAGGTTACATTCACAGATAGCATGTACAATAGTTTGATTTTGTGTTTAATTTATATATGTTATTTGAATACCCAAGATTCTCAGTCTGAAACTAATTATATGCTTTACTCCATCAAATCTGTTGACTTTTTGAGTGCTGGAGTGTCGGGAAAGGAAGTTATGCATATCAAATGCTGGTGACAACTGGACATTTGAATTTTATAAGAATAAATGTTTGATCATGTTATATAGAAAATTTTGAATCTTTTTCTTGGACTTCATGAGCAGTCATGCTAAAAATCCCAAAACACGTCAGTCTCCCTCTAGGTGGCACTATGTGCTCAGTGAAAAAATGCCATCGCAATGTTCTGGAAGAAACTGCAATCCTATACACGACATCAGCATCACGCATTACACAAGACTTAATGTCATTTTGAAGCAAACTAAACAATGGAAACCAGAAAGCTAGTAATTACATCTTTTATTTCGGTGAAATAAATAAAATGGACAGTTTAATACTGAAATGTACTGCAATGATTTCATGCATGTCAGTTATGTCTTCTCAGTCACCACAAAGCACCTGCAGTGTGAATTTAACTGGTAAAAAACATCAAAATAACTATGATACTGAAAGAAGTTCACCTTAAAATGGCAGCTTTTCCGCCAAACACAAGAAATTGAAAATTGAGAGTATGTGCATTTGATTCAGAATCATAACACTGCTGAAATGAACAGCGGACTCAGCATTCTTGTAGTTATTTTGTCTTGAAACTAAGTGATAATGTTAAAATTCCGATCTGTGCTATCAATTTATATTTATCAAAAGCAACAATCTGAAATAGGGGGACACAAATTTGTGCTTAATCGTCATGTAATATGTGAATTACACGTAATAACGTGTAATAAGTTGTAGCACATCAGGTAGAAAAAAAAACGTGGGTCAGACTGTTACCACAAGAGTACACAAAAATACATGTGTGTAATATTACTTCCATTTTGTCAACACATTTAGTCCATACTTGTTTATCGCCCAGTTTGGGTGATGGTCTTTAAAAAAGCAAAATACTCAAAAGTATTCTGAGTCAGAAGACTCGTGAATGGTGCAAGACAGTAAATGTTCATGATTTATTCCTAACACTCATCCTCTTGTTACTGCCATCATATTGTCACAATAAAAAATTGAACTGACTTTCCATAAATACACAATGTGGTATAAACCCATAATATTTGTAAAAGACACATCAGAGTGTGCATCACATGCTCGTATCATTTTTGATGCCATGTGTGACCGACCTAGCAAACATACTTTGTAACTTTGCTCTGACTTTGAACGGATCCAGCAATGTGCAAAGATTCAACAAGACACTGAAGATACACTTTTCTGTCATGCTTCATCTCACCTCTTGTAGTGGTTTGGTAATGCGAAAAGGACATGAACACACATCATAAATGCCTCACAATCGGTCATGTGATGCATCTGACTAAACTTTCACACTTTAGGTGACCAGGAGGCGAAAAAAACATACACTGGGCTGACATAAAACAAGCTGCTGAGCCTCCTTCCAACTTTAACAGCCTGTCTTGTTATCCACCCTATTCTGTGAAACTCATACACTTGAATTAATAAATTTTCTAATGGACCTTGTTTTGTAAAAGAAACTAATGCATGAAATAATACTTAGTTGCATGTCACGAAAAACAGCTTTTCCCAATTGTGAGGTCGGAGCCCTGGTGAATTTTGGCTGGGTCAGTCTTGGTTAGTCATCAAGTAGGCACATTTTTTCATTCGATGTATCAAATTTACTAGCTGGACTGCCAACCCAGAGTGATGACATAGCTGTGTGTGTGTTTATGTAAAGGTTAATACAACAGGTAGACGCTATTCAATCAGGATAGGATTTCAAACTAAAATACGATTATTGTTATCCAGTAATTTAAAATTTTAATTTAAAAAAAGGTAGTAAAGTACTTATTTGCAATAAAATGTCAAATTATTTTTAAATTATGTAGAATTTCTTGCATTCCTGAACAGAAAACCAAAAACAATTGTTATAATATGCTTAAATTAATTTCTGACTTCCCACTATACGATCAGTAGCTGCCTCAAGTTAAGATACAAGAAAAAGCTGAATTCAGTTTGGAATTTCTCATTTAGACTAGTGAAACACCTCGGTGAGCCAAATATGAATTTGATGCTGATGATGACAATATGATTCACCGAAATGCTTCATGGCGCTGGTTGCTCTGAGAACAATCCAAGGTGGTGGCAGTATAATATGCATTTGTTAAGCAATGTAGACCACAATGTTATTGTGTCTTGTACTTTGGTAAATTTGGGCACCAGGAAGTCATTTATAAACTGGGTCTTAAATTGAACATTTGGAACCCTGTATTAAATCAAAATGATGCATTTTCATTCAAACATGAGAATTATACTTGAATGAAGTGGTGGGACAAATTCTGTTGATAGTTCAGCACCTTTTGACTCAGATATGGAACAACACATTGAAAGTTGAAAAGAGTGAAAAAAAGAAAAAAAAAATTAAAAAAAGCCCCTTGCTCTGTCAGCTGCTAATGATCCTGTTGAGTCAAGGTAGAATTAAGGAAACCCTGGCCACTATTTTTAGATCTTTTTTTTTTGGCAACACAAAAGCTCTACAGCACTTTTTTCTTATTCCTAAAACAAGTACTTTTAAAAGGATGAGCATTTGTGTAAACAACCTTAGTCTGAATTTATCTCTACAGTCAAATTTCTAAATTGTCTCTTGTCACATTCCATATCTGCTGTCTGCAAACAAGTTCTTGTCAAGAGTTGTAAGCGCTGTGCTCTTGAAGTCACAGCTCAGCAGTTACACATTTGAGAAAAAAAAAAAAAAACCCTCAAAATGCCATCGTGTTGCTGAATCCTACAATGGATTCATCCCTCAAGCGCACATTTTTAACGCTATACTGCTGACCTGCACTTCCGTACTGTTAGGCATCGTTGTTTGAACACACGATATAAACCTAATTGAAAATCTATTTTACATAAACGTTGTATCTTAGTCTACATAGAGATGCAATTGCACACACACAAATCTTTTAAGAGATGATCAAATGTTGTTTTTTAATGCAAATGTAGTCATCTGTATTTTTTTATTTTTTTTTTTTGGTGCTGCCCACACCACTCGATTCATCCAGCAGAGAACGCAGACATTTCACATGGTCACGGCTAATGTTTGATATCATTGTGCTACACTAACAGTAAGCCATGGGCAATCATTGCCAGATTTTCTTTTCTTATCTTTTTTTTTTCATTGCAAACAGCAGCACACGGCACTCTGGTGAAAAGAGCAAGGCCGACAAGATGCTCTGGCCTCATTTTATGTGATTTGCTCTGTTTGGATGATCTCTCTCATGATTCATCAGCAGAAAATGAGAAAAATGAGGGAAAGCTGGTTTCTTGTCTGCTTGGGTCTGTGTGTAGCAAATGGATTTAGGAGAGCACCATTGTAAAACAGTCACCTTCAGATTACCATAAAGTCAACATGTCTAAAATGACAACATCAAAAACCTTGTGCTATCAGAGCCAAAGACGTTTGGTTGCACTCTTAGTGTCCCTGGACGTCCTTTAGGGCGGGTTCAAGAACTTGAAGTCTGTTAACTCTTCGTCCCAGAATGTGTGCGCTATCACAACTCAGGCACAATGAAGACTGAGAGGGATGGCATGTGTGGTAATATGGTGATGAGACAAAAATGGTTGTAGATTTTAACATCCAAGTCTTGAAGAGTGTAGTTTGTGTGCTCGGTGATTGGTCGCCTGGCCTGGCCCGGCCCGGCCCTGTCAGACGGTTCCATTCTCGTGCCTCGGCTTGTGGGTTGCTGTGCGGGTCGGCGTGCTGAGGGACGGGGCCAAGGTGCAAAGGAAGCCAGCCAACAGAGTAAGACCGAGGCCGCCCCAGGCGCAGAACATAGACCAGCCATAGCCATGGCTGATGTCCTCAGGAAGGCCGTACATGTTCCGAGGGTAGCGGGATAACTCAAAGTTGATTCCGGCCACACATGTGCACAAGGAGATGATGCAGCATGTTCCTGTGAAGAGACATGTACACAGTCATTGAGCAGGGTGAGTATCATTTGGAAATTCATGGCCTGTCACTTAGCTATCAAAAAAAATATCCTGTGTCTTGTGTGTGAATACTATGGAACCTCCATAGGCCAAAAGTTCCAGCTTAGAAAATTTACCACAAAAACCAAACAATCTGTGAAGCTCTCATTGTACTTGCCATCCACAATATCTAGTGAGCCTTCAACTGAGCAAGTGGGTTTTGCTCTGTATGTTTATTTTGTGATGCAACCACACAATGGTAATCGTAAACCACAACCGAAGAAATAAGATTAATTGAATAACAATTCCATGCAAAACCATTTTTACCAAGCAGACGCAAATCTAAAAAGAATGTGTGACCGAGCACTGCCATAAAATGTGAAAATCCAACACTCTTCTTTAAAAGGTTTAGACTTGCCTAAGATGTGACAAAGCACAACTTTTGTCAAAATGACGCTCAACTCGCTTCAGCACTTTTTTGGCACCAAGATGCAGCAAAGCACAGCGTTTGTCTAAATGAAAATACTAACCTCACTTTAGCATCGTAATTCCTTGGCACCAAGATGGCCCAAGAGGCAGTGAAACACTACTTTTGTCTAAATGAAGCTCTCCAACTCATAGCACCTTAAAGCGGATGTTAATCCAAAGGCTGGCTACTGAATTTACCCCCGGGGATGAATAAAGTTATCTATCTATCTATCTATCTATCTATCTATCTATCTATCTATCTATCTATCTATCTATCTATCTATCTATCTATCTATCTATCTATCTATCTATCTATCTATCTATCTATCTATCTAAATAAAAAGTAAAAGAAACGCATTTTAAGACTATGTGTGCTACATATAATTAGACTTCAGAGTTTTGTTCATAGTGAGATTGACCTAAATTAATACTTACCTGACAGTGTCACAACATGTGACATCTACGTAATACAATGAATATGAAGTCACATTACAATCACAAAAATGTACATACGGGTACCACATAGTTCTCTGACAGTGTCAATAAATGTAAACATTAGCGTCTTTGGAAGAGTAGCTTCTTTTAATCACCACTTGTACTGGATGTCATTACAATGAGCGAGCGGTCATAGTGTTGTAGCCGGTGGTCTGTGTTTGTGTAAATGCACGCAAATGTTTCCATTTAGTACCTCCCATGAGAAAGAGTAGCCCAGCTACATATTGCATGAGGTCATGCTGTTGGCAGCATCCCAGCACTCCAATTATCCAACCAAAAAGAATGATGGAGACAGCCATGCCAAGAAAGCCAGCCGTCATTCTTCTTAGATCTGCAAGAAGAGATGACAACGTTAAAGATATATTCATGTGAGCTATCATTCCAATTACATTTGTATCTTATACTGTAAGAATACTTTTGTTATTGCCCGATACAAATTTCACCTCTTCCCAAAAGAAAACCCCAACAACAAAATATCTTTGTTTTTTGGGGGGATGAAAATAAAAGCATTCCACAGTACATACTATGGAAACATATTCGTTTCATAGGACAGCGGTTACACGTTATGTATGACTACTATGTTTTTTACTTTTATCCATCCTTTCCCAATACATCTTATCATTAGGATCACGGGTGGGCTAGCGCAGACTTCAGGTGACAGAGGTGGAGTAAGCCCCTCCTCCACTCCCCGAACTAGTTGCCAGACGATCGCGGGGCAAATACTGACAACTATTGTATTAGTCAATTCTGGGCCATTTAGATACTTAATTTAACCCAATATACACATGTTTTGAGGATGTGGGAGGAAGTAAGAGCACTCATGGAAACACAGAAGGAGACACACACTGACACTACAACAAAATGTGCCTGTGTCTGAGCTATGAGCTTTTGAACCTTTGAATTTTTACTCTGTGTACAGTGGGTCCTTAAAAGTGGTTTGACATGGATGGTTTGATAAACGTATTATTTATGCTATAGTTATTTGAATAACTGTTAATATGTTGCGTCAGGCATGTTCTCAGTTCCTCGTTTGTGTTTATGTAACGTTAGCATACAATATTGTTTAGCCTGTTGTGGCCTATTCATGTCTGTTCTTGGTGTTGGATTTTGTCAAATAAAGTTCCCCCAAAAATGCAACTTGTACTCCGATGCGACTTATTTATGTTTTTTTCTTCTTTATTATGCATTTTATGGCTGGTGCGACTTGTACTCCGGAGCGGCTTATAGTCCGGAAAATACGGTAGTTGAGAACCATCAGCTGATTAGTCATTCATTTAGCCAATAAAACGTTAGTGCAAACGAAACAACAAAAGAGGGAGTGTGAGAGAGAAGAAACGGTGCTGTGTGTGTGTGTGTGTGTGCGTGTGTGACACTGATTGACAGACTGCGTGATTGGACGCTGCAATGAGGACCAATCTGTCTGTCTCCCGATGTTTTGTTGAATAAAGTTGTATTTGTTATTGTCGTACTTGTACACTTGTGTAGATGCTGCTACTGAGTAGGAGGTGGAACAACTGATGATTATTTAAAACTGAGTAATTGTTAATTTTTTTCACATTAAACTTAATTTGAGTCAGTCAAATTGTATCTCTATGGTCTTCAGGCAGAGGTGGGGGGGCAAGAGGACTTTAGTTAGGGGGGCCCCTTGACATATTTTTGCCTAGGGTCCCACGGAGGTCTGAACCGGCTCAGAACACCTCACACGAGATGGTCCAGTGGCGCTTCAGACAAATTTGAACAATGTTCACCAAACAGCAGCAATGTGGCCATAGACCTAAAGAACCTGATTGGACAAAACACTTTGCTTTTGATTAAGAACAGCATGGACAAATACGTAAAGGAATTGTTACTTGAACTCCACAACAAATGAATTCTGCTTCCCTTAACACAAAGCAATGGTCATCACGTATGTGCTCACAGCCAAGAAGCAGAATGCTGAATGATGATATAAAAATAAGAAAAATAAAAAGAATGTTGTACATGTGTGACAATGACAATAAAGATCTATTCTATTCTAAGTGACAATTAAGCAAGCTTTCATCAAAACCTGATACTCACGAAGTGCATGCCATTCATCCTGTCGTATGGTCTTGGTGATGTTGACAGGTAAATTCCGTGGAAGAATGGATGAAGTGTAGTGATACTTTACCGGGGTACATCTTTGTATTATTCCTGGTGAAACAAAGCAAGTGTGAGACATTGCACACACAAGTTTTTTTGTCATATTTCAGTTTATGATTGCTAGGTTACGGCTGAAACAAAACACCTACTAAATCATATATTTATCACTTCAAATGTTAATGAGTTATTGAGTAACACCAAACTGTCAACTTTGCAATGAGCAAATCTGCCATCATGGAAACATCACTATACCAAACCCAGAGAGTGTGACTCATTTTCCCCCACTCTGTTGTGTTTTTAACTATTTCCAGAAACCATCAGTGTTATTATAAAAAGCATCGCAACTCTGTAGCCACAAAGACACTGAGGATGATTAGTGATCTTGTTCTTCATAGAATTTCAATAATCTTTGCACTTGAGGGAAAAAAAACATCTAAAAATTCCTTGATAATTATTAGACATTTGACCCAAAACACAGATATGTATCGCTGTGATAATTGTGATAGAAAACACTGACATTCCAAGCAAATACATTCAATAACCTTAAGTAAAATCTCTTTCTACGTTTTGGATAGGTTTCTGTACCACCAGTACTGTACTTGCACAACTGTAAAAACATTGGTTGGGAGAGCGAAGACAGATGGCAATGATCAGTTTGGCAACATTCTTAAAAAATCACAATGTCCTGTCACTGGTGAGCTATTTTTTGGAACCTTTCATAGAAATCATTATTTATTTAAACAAGTTGGCAGCCGAGGTGCAAATACTGTGGGACTCCTTTAGAAGATGTATGAAAATGTTCAGCATAAAATCAGAAGTATATACGTATTTTATTGTGATGATTCTTAAACAACTGGAGAAAGCTAAATATACATGTTTCTGCAAAGTAATTGATTGTCTGAGGAATTTATCGCTAAAAACACAATTGGTGTAGAGCAGAGCATGTGAGCTCAAAGGTTTGTTATTGTTTTTCTTTGCTTAGGCTCCAGGGGTACATTTTTCCATTCCTGTAAGCACCTTTACACAGTTGTTATTGTTTTTAGCAGAGCTCCCCAAAAATGTGATCAACATTTTGGGTGGAAGAATGCACCGTGGATGCTCTTGAGACATCCCTATCTATTTTGATTGACACCAAAATCAAAATAAATACTCTTGCAGGGCCACGTTGTCAAACTAAAGATGCAAGGAGTTCATAGCCGAGCATCGCGGCCTCCTTTCTCACAGGACAGGCACGGGAATGCTGCTCATGTTTACCTTTGTAAATAAGATCTTCGGTGTCAAGGTCAAATCCCTCCCGGTGACATTTCCTCCAAAGGCCGGACACCGTTGAGTTGAACTGCCGACTGCAGTGGGACTCCATCGCGGAGGCTGCGGCCACAAAGTGTCGCTTGCTCCTGAAGAGAGGAACAGCCTCCGGGCCGCCTCCTCTCCTCTTCGGAGGCATCTGGAGGGGGAGGTTGTGGTTGGAGATGTAGATGTAGCCCGGGTCGTTGCGCTTGTTAGCGTAGTTTTTACACCTCTCTCTGTGTCTCCTGGCGTCCGTCTCGTACCAGTAGTCGGTGCAGATGGCCATAGAAAGAAGCCCCAGAGCGCAGAACGCCAGGAAGAGCCCTCCACTGGTTAACATTTTCATAGCGGCCATCTTCCCGACTCGACGGAGACAGGCGAGAAGCTTCCTCCGGTGGCCGTGGTGCAGCCGGTGCTGGTACCTCTGCTGCCGCGTGAAGTCACAGCCTCACGCGGTCCTGCCTTTCGAACATGCTGACCGAAAGGCCTGCGTTGCACGGACAGGATGGTGCGGTGGTCTGTTGTGCTCCCCGCTTGATGCAATGTTGTTCTCACCATCTGTTGTGGTACAGGAGGAGCGGATGGATGGCGACCAGCGCTGTGAGGAGGAGGCTGGGCCACGGGATGTAGTACCGCACTCTCTCCTCCGGGCTGTCGGAACGAGAGATGGCGAGCATATAGCATGGATACAGTCTTTCCAAAATCAATTAACGAATTAATCAATTAATTTACCGTGTTAAGATGTTACTTGGTACAATCTGTAAAATGATGAGTTTCTGAAGTGACCCTAAGATAAAGGGTTAAGCGAAGGGCTACATAAATGTGATGAAAACCAAAGAGTACAAATATAAAGTATGACTAAATTCTAACGTTTTTCAAGATAATCACTCAAGCAAATCGCATATTCACACTCGACTTTGGTAAATGAAGCATGAGCTTAGTTTGACCCACCACAACACCTGTCTATTTAGGGGTTTATAATAAGCTGGGGTGGATTCCAATTATTTTCAGTCCAGAGTGCTTCAATTGGTTTACATTTTGGATAATTCTACAGTAAACTTTATAAATCGGCGGATGCAATATGAGTGATGACTATAGGTTCAGATTATAATTTCAATTTTTATCACGAAATGGCATACATTTCTTAGTTGAGGTTACACATTTGGGGAAGGTCGGAAGTGGAACTTTTCCAACTTTCAGCAAGGAAATGTGTACTAGAACGCCTCTTTCAACTGGGAGGTCTGAGTTGCAAAGTCAGGGACACAAAAGGGCTCAGAGTTCACAGACGGACAGTATAACATCATCTGACAATGATGGCAACCTGGAGACAGTCTGTGAATGGCAAAAACTTAATTTAAAAGCCCATAAAGATATAGTTAGGTTTATTTATTTATTATTATTTTAATTTTGTTTTGACTATGAGCAATACTTTGACAGAAACCCACCTAAGAGACATGAGTATAGGGTGTCCTTGGTTTACGACCTTGATCCGTTCCCATGTGTGTGATGTAAACCGAACAGTAATAAAACAGTAATAATAGTAATAAAATGAAACAGTACAGTAGTAAAAGTAATAAAATAAAAATCGAAACAGTAATAAAACCATGCATAAAATAAATGTTTTGGTTGCACTCTACCTGAATGTTTAATTGCCTCAATGAAGAATATCCTCTTTGCTATTAGGCTTAAATCATTTTACACTTGATGCTGACATAATTACACCGGAGAATGGAGGCATTTAAGTACGACAGGGATATTCTAAAACAGCTCTAATTTGTGCAAGTAAATGGTATAACGTAAAACTTTTAAATGCATCCAATTTTTTAAAAAATGTGTCTGAAAAGGCACAATTATCCAGACATTTAAAGAAAAAAAAACACTATTTTAATAATAAAATCATGTTTATCATATCAAAGTCTATTTCTTTGTATAATTGTAGGCCTAGTAACCGCTAATTATGTTACATGGGTCGTACTTCTTTCTGCTACTGATACCCAAAGGACACAATCAGCCGTTCACAAATTTGCCGAATCAATGACCACAGCATGTGTAATAAATGCACTTCGTCACTTGAGGTTAATACTAGAAGTCATTTGTGATGACATTTTGCTTGGACCTTTGAATAAATTGGTGGTTGGGTTGTGTGGTCTCTCTGACAAGGCTGGTGTGTATCCTTCAAAATGCATGCACTTTGAACTTAGATTGCTGCATTCCATTAGTTTACCACTCTATGGCAAGAAAAATCTACACACAGTCTCTTTAAGGATTCGACTTTAATTTGACCAGTTTAGAAGAAAACTTAAAATAACATGGTCATTTGTTTACAAGTCAGCTTTTCACCTGGCAGTCTTCCAAAGACAAGGGGAAAAAACACAAAGCTTGAGAAATGAAGCCAATTATAACAAGTGTCTGCAATTTTACACAATAATTTCTTAAATAATTTAAGTTAAAAAAATGCTATGGTTTGTGACAATCATGTAGTACAAATAAGGTAGTAAGAACGAATCTGAATAGTACATGGAAAGAAATCACCTTGTCATTGCTTATCACATCTACTTTGTATGCTAATTTGACACCACATTCCATTCAAATGTCAAGTTTGTTGTTTTTGTGTTCCGTGACTGAAACACCTCCCACAGACAATGCACACCTCATAGGCTGATGACTAAGTAGACAACCTGCGGTGGAGTCATTATGGCAAAATATGCTTGCCAAACAAGCTGTAGAAACCTCTATGCCTCCTCACTTAATGTCCATTTGACACTCACGTGCCCTCATGCAACTTGGTTTTTGTGCTAAGAGAACTACCTTTACAAAAATGTGTGAATTTTACAGTAAATTTCCTCTACAAAAAAATAGGGGTCATTGTGGTTGTTTGGAACAAGAAAATCTCTAATCATCCATTTTCTGCACCGCTTATCCTCATTCAGGTCACGGGTGACCTGGGGCCCATCCAAGCTGGCTTGGGCGAAAGGCAAGATACAACCTGTACTGGTAGCCAGCCAAACCCAAGCCACATTTAGAAACACTAGCATTCACACCCACATAAGGACAATTTGGCGTCCTCGTTGAACCATTTGGAATGTGAGAGGTGCCTTCAAACCTTGAATATTAGAACTGAGGATTCGCTAAATGCTAAACACTTGACTTGCATTGAGGGTGACGTGCCAATCAATCCTCCTTTTTCAAAAGGTTTCGTCTATGATCAAAGGGTGCAATTATAGTCTCTGTAACAAGACGATGTTGGCACGGTACTTTGGTAATGTTGCAATGGTATGCTGTTATTCTCTCACTCTTTAATATAAATACGCAGCAACAAAACACTTTTCTTGGGATAAGTATTTTTTTAAAAATCTAATCTTAATCTTTCTGGATTAGGTTGTGTAGCACCTAGCCATATGTGTAAAACAGTATTATCTCGATATTTTATGTACATTTTAAGAAAGCTTGGTAACAGAAATCCATATAAATCATTGTCATTCCCTAGATTTTAGAGCTGGCACATTGATCTTGGTAACAGAAATCCATATAAATCATCGTCATTCCCTTGATATTTAGAGCTGGCACATTGTCCAAGATCAAATAAAAATGTCTCGCCTCAAGAATGAGTTTGTTATTGTCATAAAGTGCAATTTTTGTCAGACGTTTGTTTAGGCGTACCACGCTGCATAGCAAGATCAAGACGGTGTGATCCGGATATCAAAATAAATAACCGTTATCCGATTGGAAATAGTGAGGATGTCCTGCTTGTTTTTGGTTTTAGTCTTTCCGTGTGGTGGTCGAGCAAGACGAGCAGCCCTTTATATTCAAACAGCCACGGTTGATAGGAGAGCCATGACTGACACACCAGAGAAAATGAGTAGGGCCTGAAGTAGGGAGTCCCTGCAAAACAAAACCTTTAACACTCAGAATCAGAGGTATGAAACGCATTCTAGTTATGGTCAATGTCATATGTATCAAACCTCAAACTGGATTCTTCAAGCAGGTCAGGAACTACATTCACCAAGGCTATGTAGAGAAAGCCTCCAGAGGTGAATGGGAGAATCCAGAAAGTAGCATTTTCTGAAAACAGTAGTTCAGTGCTGTAAGCTCTCGTGATGTTTGATAGAATGTAATCACAATTTTGAAAAATATCCTACCTGTGCCCTTTGGTGACTGAGAACATAAAGCAAAGCAAGCCCCTAGGACACCAACCAGTGCGGTGTACAGCTGCATACGGGCGGCACTCCACCGATCGAACCCGGCTCGGAGCAAAATGGCAAAGTCACCCACCTGTGGACAAAGACAACTCATATTGGCTGGAATGGCAGCAATTTAAGGCAAATGTAAGTTAACCGAAATCAAAGACTATTTGTTCAACATATTCAGGTGCAGGAATCTCACCTCGTGTGGGATTTCATGGAGCAAGATAGCAAAAGTGGTAAGAAAGCCAACCTGCAAGCAAAGTAATCTTGGTTAAATTCCTTTGACTACTCTGCATATAATGAAAACTCTGGAAAACAATCTCTTAAGCCATAGCATTCATGTTATGTGTCATATGGCTATAGTCTGTACAAGAGCACTAGTGAAATGACATGCGCGGGTGTGAGTTTGAGACATTGAGCTAACTTCCTCTCTGGCACATACATCCACAGCTCCTGCTAACAACCGTATGTCATGCCAGCTGGACACATCTTGTTCCAAAAATGATATATGGTGATCTACTCAGTACATAGCAGTCCGAATTGCTGCTGATGAGCCCATTTGCAATTTAAGAGTGATACAAGTAATCTGGGGGAAAATAAAATGTAAGTTTAATTTCAAATTTTGAATACATTTATAACACTTGGTATTGACGATATACGTATGTACAATAATTGTTTCAATACTGCATTACAAACGGGTTGAAATACTGTCAGCTCATATTTAACTTTGTCTTAATAATTGACTGCAGAAATTAGGAAGGGGAAGATGCAGTAGTCATGGTAACCAATGTGACCTACACCTGAACCTCGATTTTACATGGACTTTGGGGTCCAGAATTTGGGAATCGCGTGAACCCCGTAAGCGCGTTGTATAGAAAGTCTTGTTTTTTGAAAAAGGCATGTTTTTAGGCAGCCGAAGCGGTTCTTTGTTCCGTTAATTAATGTAAGGCATGTTGTTGGGTAGCCGAAGGGGTTCGTTTGCCGTGCATCACCTTGAACGCTCCACACACACATTGAAGCCTGACATTTTATTAAAAGAGAAGCAATACGCAGATGACAATATCAGGCAGATTGAATAATACATTTTGATGCTGTGTGAATTGGATGGAAGAGAGAATAAAGCCGCCACTTCTGCTACTGTGTCCGGCTACGCTCTTTTGACTTGTGAGTGACTGTGTGGGTGAGGTGCCTCTGCGAACTTCCCCCTTTCCGAATCAAAAACAATTTTAGCTATCCATAACACTGTAATAAAGCAGTCATAAAGATCAAACAGCCTGACTACTTCTTATCTAACACTTTTAAATTGGTCACAGGAAAAATTCATCAAATCACTAAAGCTAAGGTTAGTAGCTTTGTACGGTTCTTCTATTAGCCAGTTAAAATACTACTTGAAAATGTATTTATGCCCAAAAAAATTGGGGTCCGTTACCAGACCACGTTAGACAAAGTCTCGTAGGACCCAAGCGAGCAAAAAAATCAAAATTGAGGGTAGGTGTATATTGATAGTTTACCATGCTGCTTCTGCTACAACAAAGATTTATTATTTACAGCACCAAAAGACCCAGATTCTACCTTTGGCTACTATGTGACATGGGATTCTAGTTAAGGTTAGCCATTTTCTAAACCAATTAATGGCTTACATTACCATAGTTACAAACGTGAGTTTAAAATCCGACAATAAATCCAAAAATAGGTTAGATTTGGGTTGGGTTGGGTTGGGTTGTTTTGTTAGAATGGATCAGTAACATTTGATGGCTGAAGGACCTCGTGAGTCATGAAGGTAAGTATCCATTTCCTGTTAATAGCCACTTAATTCATTTGTTAGTTGGCTAATTGGTTCAGGGAAAACGGCATTTTATTTGTGGTGTATTCAAAAGCTTTTTGTATGGTGGCGGCCATGGACTTTGAAGTGCATGACTGTCGCTGGCTCTATTTACATTTTAAACAACAACAGCTTAATAAATTTGTAGCAATAGCAATAAAAGGTATAACACAGCTTGAAAAAGAAAGTGTCTGGGAACTCAAGCAAATTGGCCTTTATTTGATTTCCTGAAAAGTTGTCAATTTTGAAAATTCCACCCAACAGCAACGATACATAAGTGGCACTTCTATCGTTTTTGCATTGGTGTCATTCATTATCATCACTGTGTTCTGCTGACTGTCTGATCTCTATACACAAGCAAAAACTAAAGTCAATAGAAACTTGCAGTCCTTCGTTTCCAAATTTTCCCAAATGTATTTCTTTTGGCTGCATTCCAGCAAGAATAAATTGTTTATTACGTCCTTTTTATTTGTGTTTTTTTCTTATAGGTATATTAACTTCAAAATGTGGTCCTGTATTTGTTATTTGTGTATTTTAACTAACTACATGAAGCAGTTTGAGTTCTCTTTGAAAATTGCTGTCATTGTTTGAATAAAATCCACTTACTCGTTACATTCAATTATACAAGTACCGTATTTTCCGGACTATAAGGCGCACCTAAAAACCTAACATTTTCTCAAAAGCCGACAGTGCGCGGTGCACCTTATATATGGACCAAATTCCTAAATTTAAACTGGCCCAAAGCATTGTGTTATGAAATCAATCATAAGTGGCCCGCTGAAGACTATGAATCAAAAAGACTATGGATCATTATTTTGTCATTAGAAAGTAATTTGTTGCGTCTGAAGTTGAAATAAAAAAGATAAAATGGAGAATGATTTGATTTGGATTAAAAATCTGACATGATGCATTAATGGTGCGCCTTATAGTCCGGTGCGCCTTATATAAGGACACAGTTTTAAAATGGGCCATTCATTGAAGGTGCGCCTTATAGTCCGGTGCGCCTTATAGTCCGGAAAATACGGTATATAAAATGCTATGCCTGGCTAGTGTTACCTATGAGTTGTTTACAAGCATGTCTAGTCAAAATAATGTGAGGGGTTAACATATTTTTTAATTACATGCACACAGTTGCTCACCTTCTTGCTTACAAGGAAGCTCCCTGCGACAGCCAGTCCATGTGTAAAGTTGTCAATGCAGTTGGCCAGTAGATTAAGGTAGCCACTTGTCTGAAATATAGAGCAGTTATCAAGGTGATAAAATTGGATTTGGCTAAAAGTTGTAAGACATGAGCAGATTCATGTATATCAAGCGTGATTGGCAAGTTCTGTGTCTATGGCTTGGATAGCAGATGCTTGAATTGTAAAGACACCAGTTGCTTTACTCCATTAATAAAAAGTACACCGTTTAGAATTCGGTGCCATCACACGTCGCAGGCTTACCACAGCGTCTTCAGCAGAGGTGCAAGCAAAATTTCATTTCAAACAAGTTCTAGTATTCCTATAAGATACCAACGAAGAATATTGCACATACACCTTTTTGCATATTATTGATATTGCAAGTGGGGTTTTAGAATGACTGAACAATGGGGAAAAACATAAAACCTTTTCACACTGTCCTTCTAATTAAGAGATCCATGGCATATGACTAACTTGTTTTGATTTAGTTGATGACTGGGAATTTGTGGTTTAGACATAATGAATACTGGCATCAATCATCATTTAACACTTTACTGGTGAATGGGATCAGGGAGTACAATGAGAAACATGACCTATTAAAACATCACCCTGTCCATTATGTAAATAACAAATCATGACCTTTAACAACCACTTTTGGCTATTACATGAACAGTGTGTTTGCAAAAGCATTTTACCACACCTTTTTAATGATCAGCACACCCACAAGCACACAGGTACGCATTCAAAACTGGTCCAATTCATGCCCAGAAAATGACAACTGGGCAAGTCACATTCCATGCTCTGTAAGCTGATGCTCAATGAGTTCACATTTCTTTGAGTTCGCATCTCTTGACTTTTGAGGCCAAAGTAGAAGATGGCTGATTGGAACAGTACAGACAGTTGTGTTCTATCTACACAAACTTCATTTGTTTTGCCCGCAACCCCCATGGGGACAAGGGGTATAGAAAATGGATGGATGGATATTATCATGAAGCTTGTGTTCATCTACTGAACATCTAAAACAAAAGCATATGCGTCATCACGGCCATTTGTTTTTAATTTGTTTTCAGGTACGCAGCAAATGTTTGCTCATCAGCATACATACCTTGACTTTTCCAGACGCTTCCTGCAGACTCTGACGCTTGGAAGATTTCTGTGACTCAGTACGAGTCCCATTTCCATGTAACACAACAGGCTTTCCACTGTAAACTGAAGTTGCCTGCTTCACCGGAGGGGGAGGGGGGTGTTTAAAAAAAAGAATTAAAAATGTTTTTATCATACTACTACCCCTTTGTCGTGACACAAACCATTAACAATTGACCAATTGGCGAAAATGTCTCTTCCAAATACCAGAATGTGAATGTCTGCTTTCATTTACAATTAGAACTATAACATGTTTAATGGAAAACCTAAAACAGTTGTGTGAAGGTATGACTGACTGACAGAAACAATAAGCACCAGACAGAAAGTAATAGGGAGCGAACACATTCTCATCATCAATGAGAGCCTTTTTTTGTGACGAGATATCTAAAGGCCTCTCATGAGTTGGCTAAAACATGATGAATACATCATGATTAAGTCAGTTATCCAAAAATAGGGATGAGCAACTTTTGGCCTATGCGGCCCTTGACCACACTCTGAGTGAACCATTGATTTAAAAAAAAAAAAAAAAAAACAACAACACATTTTGTTTATTTTGGAACACAATGGAGAATAAATCATGGAAAAAAGCAATAATCCAATCCATCTTCCTTCACAAGACTGTCCAAGAGGTTTTACTTCAGACATGCTATTATGAAGTGCTTTAGCTATAAAGTAAAATAATATCTAACTAAAATATCAACTCTTGGGTTTGCTCATCAGATTGTGTGGGTGACTATTTGAATAAATATACTGCATTGAGGGTGAGCTACAGAACTTACCGTAGAGTTAAAATTCATGTCTGAATGTGACGGCGGATCTTTGTGTCCTTCATGCTCTGAGAACATCATCTCTAGGAGAAGGAATGCCAGCAGGCCAGTGATTACCCATAAGCCCTGTGTCATGTAGTGTTTTTCTTTGCTGGCTGGAGAAAGAGGAGACAAGATTTGTAATAACCAACATGATTCCACTACAATAAGCATGCAATGTACTGAAAGAGCGCAGGAGCTCTGTCGTTGGCCAATGTAATGTATTGGAGGAGATTAAAAATGGAGAAAGAACGATAAACTACTACAATTTAAAATTAGGTATGATAGAATGTGTGAAATAGTGATGGAACGGTGACCCACCTGTAGAGCCAGAGTGCGCCCATGCTTCAGGCAGGAGGTGAAGGAATACATCACCAAGAAGACCGCCAATAGCAAAGCTCAAAAGCCTCTTCAGCTTCTGGTGTCCAGCTAAGAATAACAAAAAAGGCTCTTTGCATATTGAATAAACATTTACAGTACGGAAATTTACAAATTCAAAAATGAGCTAAACCAGACCTCCAGACCTGGCTCATTAATGGATCGTTCAGAATTACCAAGTGACAGCCTTTAAATAAATGACTGAAAGAAGATCTGTATCAACCAAATTATTATTATTTTGCACTCCCTCCCTGCAAACTTTTACTCAGACTGCAGAATGCAACCATGATACGATGGGAGGGGACAATGTCGAGGGCCACAAACCTCAAGATGGTTTAGTTTACGTTTGATTGCCCTGGTCAACAAATTAAGAATATATAATAATAATAATAATAATAAAACAAAGCAGAGAACAAGTAAACCTTTGTAGATTTTTTTGCGCTAATTCCAAATTTGTATTTTTTTTTACTAGCACATCAGGTTTTAATTATATTGATATATATGATATGATATATATGATATGCTAATAATAATAATTATTATTATTATTATCATCATAGTAATTAATAGATTTAGGGACACAAATACATCTCTGTGCTGTTGACCAGTGTTAGCAAAGCACAGCAGTGGAGATTTGTACTTTAAATTAATGGGACCTGAATTTGCAGTGAAGATCCAATATGGATCTTGTATTTGCACTTGTGGTATAGGTTCAATTCACAATAGCTGGGCATATGCAGACAGTCATCAGAAATTGTTTTAATATACTGCAGACCATAGCACCATCTTGCGTAATATGAGTAATACAGGTTAACTGTCCTACCTTCGGTTTTAAGGGCGGCTCCGGCTTCAATTGGAATGACAAGCAAGGGGAAAATTCCACTGAGACCTACAACAACTGAGCCCACAAGGGACAAAGCCCAAACATGAGCATGCTCACTAGCTAGAAAGCCTGCCAGCGCATGGAAGCCTTGGAGGTCATCAGTCAAGTTGGGACCTGGTCTTGCAGCTGTGGCTGTTGCATGAGCCATGGCTGTTTGAGTCATCTTCTGGCCTGACGCCACCTTGGAGGTCAACATCAGCAGATGGACTATGATAAACAGAGAAGATACAGCCCAGCTGGGGCTCCGACAGCCTTGAGCTTTCATCCGTCCCATGGTCCAAAGAACGCGTGTAACCGGTAATTCTGTAACAATAAGAACATATCATGGTAGTTGAGGACAATATATATAAGTTCACGTCTGGTTTTCCTAATGATATTCTTTGTGAGCTAGCGATATATGTACTATATTCTCAGCTTAGGGAATATGATAGTTGCGCGTCGGTTGCACCAAACATTACTAACCATAGAGAAACTGTGCACTCGCAGTTAGCCCAATAAGTGTGCGTTTCTTTGCCATGGGGATCTACCATGCGTTGATGCAGAAAATCTGAGCAAGAACACAGTCTGCGGCAACTTTAGAATGTTCCTTACACTGTAAAGAAAATAAATAAAGCAGGTACATATCACTTTGTTCACGATGTTCTTATGCTTTCTTTGACTTGCTGCCATGTCCACTTCACAGTGCTGGACCATATTTAATACATAAATACATTACCATTACTCTATCGATATTTATTCAAGTCAAGTCAAGTTTATTTGTATAGCCCTAAATCACAAACAGTCTCAAAGGGCTTCACATAGCCAAAATTGACAATTATTCTCAAAGCATCCCCTGATCTTAAGCTCCCAAAAGGGCAAGGAAAAACTCAAAAAAACCCTGCCAGGGGAAAATGAGAAACCTTGAGAAGGGACCACAGATGGAAGGATCCCCCTTTCAGGATCACCAGGTTGTAATGGATGCAGAGATTACATAATAAAGCACTTAAAATTAGCCAAAAATTGAACTCGTTTTAACAAATCTCTCATAAGTGCACAGACTTAACTCACGGACTAAATGCACACCTTGAGTACCATTTTTAAATGTATTTAATGTTTGCATCATGCTCAGCAGTGAAAAATTAGGCACTGGGTTTTAGAATGAGTGTTCTTACACGTTGACACTGTCAGCAATTTTTTGCTGGGTGTTTTGCTGAGGCTGCCACTCCATATGCTCCCTTTTTTGTGAATGCGTACAAAGCTGAGAGCCTGGGTTAACAAAAGATAACCCCTGCCGTGGTACCGCTTATCTCCGATTGCAGTTTTAGACTTTGTTGATCCAGATCATGTAATCAAAGCATGGCTTCGTAGTATGCCCCACACAGTAAAATGGGGTGAGCTTTAGACTTCAGCTGCAGAAAGTTGATCATTTGGCTCAGCAATGAACCTGGTAGTCAATACTGCTAAATTGTATGAAGTTATTATAGTTCATCACGTTTGTTTAATATTGCTGAGGAAAACAACAAGACAAGAATTGATTACTTGTTGATTTAATTGACTAATTTGACACCTCTGGTCTCAACATTCGCTAGTTCACGCATAAACACATTGAGTGTACAATGTCTGTCTGAGAGGAAAATGTTTTTCCGTGTCCGTTGTAATTCTAATCTCTCATTTCTATCTGAACTTGTGCATGGCACTGCAGAGCAACTGTCTACAAAAACAGGTAACAGCAGTGACGATTCTCGCGCTGCTAGCAACAGAGCAGATAACAACAAGAAAAGACATGGAGAAGGAGCCACGCCGTTCAAGACCAACTAAACTTCTGACACAGACAAAAATGAATGCGCTTATCGGCAGATGTGTTGTTGAGGAAATGCTCTCATTGGAAACGATGACGCATTCTCCTCCACAGGCCTAATTGCTAAAATACCGGTGAAAGGAGGGACATGCAGTTATCATTTGTCGCTCTCTTTAATGCTAAGACTGTACTCAACAAAAGCTATCTTGGTGTGGCTGCTCATTGAGTAGACCCGCCTAGTGAAAGAGATGCCAACTTTAACTACGCAGTTGAACATTAGTAAAACCTCACTTTCCGTACCTTCTAAAGCAGTGATGACAAGATCAGACCCACCACATCATTTTATGTGGCCTGTGAAAGCTAATCATGTCTTAACTTACACGATTCTTACATTTTTACAAACATTTTTTAAAATGTAACAAATAACTGAGATTTTGCAAGCTTTTTGTAACCAACAATAATTGAAACATTATCCTTGACTTCTGAACTTCTTAAGCACAATGTATGGGGACGGGTACTTTTTTTGGTATGGATTGATTTTGGTACTAACGATTCGTGTGAAATCAAACGGTCATGTTCCAGTGTGCAAGTACAATAGTTGTCAATTTTCAATAACACACGAGTGTACCCACAATGAGCAGTGTACCCGTGGTAATATGACATAATGAGCAAGATTTGCTTGCAGCCAAGCTAAACAAATACACTATATGAAGTAGATTGTTGTGATGGCAAAGCTTCACTTCCCAGCATGCTACACAATAATAAGTCTAATTTTTTTTGTTTTATTTTTTTTAAATCAATGTAGCTTTTCTAAGGGTCTATGTTTTTTATTGTTAAATTAATTTCATTACATAAAAACAAAGACGGGTTTACGGGAAAATGCTAAATTTAAATTTAATTTAATAATAAAGAGCCCAAATGATACTTTCTGACTTTTTCAACAGGAAATGTTTACCTTTCGTATTTAAATAACCCATACAGAAATACTTCCATTATGGTTTTATTTTTCTACTTTTACAACATTACTGTAAAGAAATTCAATTAATACCATGATATGAATTTCAGGCCATTATCTCTATGCCCTCAGTCGAGGTTTGAAGTAATCAGATCTAACAAAAACAAGGATTTCTTTTTTTTTTTTTACATGTTACATATATGCTCAAAGAGCACGTAAAGTACCAGTCGCAATTTTGGAAACACCCTCTAATTCTGTGTTGTTGTTTATATTCATTATCAAAAAATCCCTGAATTGTAGAGTAATACTTAAGTCATCAACATTATGAAGAAATCTTGATGGATTTATTTGGTGAATGAAAACTTGCTACTCAAAATAGAATACTTTATGATATAGATTCTTCAAATAAGGCAACTTTTAACTTTGAACAACTTGGTGCTGTGAGTCAGCTTTATGAGGTGGATGATGCTTTATGACCAGGAATGACTTTCAATAAAAGTATGGGCAGATGAATGGCTGGATGTTAGGAGCTAGTGCTAAATGTGTCCTCATCAGTTCTATTTTTTTTTAAGTCATTGTAAAACGATTTGAAGGAAATTCTTCATACCTGAAGTTGTATGCATAACTTGTAAATAGCTGAACTTTGATAGTGAAGTTACAGTACAAATATTTGAATGTGATTCACTAACTGTGATTGAACTAAGATTTATTTTTTGAAAACGCTTGAAGATCGTTTTCCAAAGCAAGATGTGTGGCAGTTTTTCTTTTTTGCACAACACTGAATTAAAGCATCTTGTTCAAAATGTATTTATGTAGAAAATACTTGAATGTAAGCACATCATCCAAACATTTGTTGACAAGTTTATAAAATCAACTCTCATCAGTCTGACAGTGTCAAGGACTTTCAGGGAATAAATACACAACATACTGCAGATTTTTAGAACGAACCATGCATACTTAATCAAACATTCACAGTTGCAAAATGAGTATTGGCTTCATGACTTTCGTTATCAGCGTTAGTCTAAACTAGTTTCCATGCAAACGCGTTAAGTTAGCAAGCTAACGCTAGCTCGATAAATACACTGGCGTGCTAAAGTCAAGAGCGACGACGCATGAAATAAGTGCGCTACACAACACAAGCATCACTTGCACTAATTAGTTGGTGACCATTTTACAATAGAAATACCTTATAGTTTAAGCAGTCTTTGCACCAGAGTGTCCCTGCCATCCAGGCCAACTTCATGGAAGCTGCCTTCTTGCGCCGCACACTTGACAGGATCCCTGTCTAGCAACCGAAGGCAGGAATACTCCGGCCGCAGCTGCCTTGGAGAAGCACAGCAGCCAACCCCCCCGCCCACCTTTTTTTTTTTTTTTGCTCCAAGAGCCACGTATGAAGTTCCTGCGGGGGAAAAAAGCTGGCTAAGGAGAAAAGGAAGTATGGCAAGTTGATGATCACGCCCCACAAAACAAAACACTTTGGGAAGGAATACTGTACATGCTGTGTAGGCATGTGCGTGTTTTTGGACGCACAAGTCCCATGGCGTCCCATTTAATCACAATAATGCTTTATCCGCTTCAAACTTACACAGGTTCAACGTGCACAAAAAAAATAAATCAAAAATTATCATCTGTGGATACAGGTAGCAAAAGTAATCCCCCAGTAAAAGTACTGATTAAACATTTTATTTAAGGCTGAATGGAAGTGCAATGGTGACGCATATTGACAAGAAGGCACAAACCAAAAAAAAAAGAGGGAAACTTTATTAACTTGTACAGTGACTGCAGTGTATAGTGCTTGTCCTGAGAAACACTCACTATGTAGTAGAGGTTAAGCCCGAAAATTATAGACTAAAAACTGCCAAAAATCAAAGTAAAATTAAAAGACAAATTTTAAAAACATGATTGAAAATTTATATATATATATATATATATATATATATATATATATATATATATATATATATATATATATATGTATGTATGTATATATATATATATATATATATATATGTATGTATATATATATATATATATATATATATATATATATATATATATATATATATATATATATATATATAGTGCGTGCGAGTGCGAATGGTTGTTTGTCTCTGTGTGCCCTGCGATTGGCTGGCAACCGGTTCAGGGTGTCCCCCGCCTACTGCCCGATGACGGCTGGGATAGGCTCCAGCACGCCCGCGACCCCCGTGGGGACTAAGCGGTTCAGAAAATGGATGGATGGATATATATATATACACACACACACACACACACGCACGCACACACGCACGCGCATACACACACGCACACAGTATTGGGCAAATTATATCTAAAATGCAATTAGTTACTAGTTACTTTTCCCAAAAAGTAATTGACTTAGCAATTTATTTATTCATTCATGTAGTTACTAGGGATAGTAATTATTGATGTAAACAATGTTGCATCTTCGGCTGAAAAACAAACAAAGAAAACAGCAAAAACATACGGCAAGTTCCTCATTCAGTTTTCCAAGCCATCTCCTGTTTAGTTTTGTCCCGGTATTATTGTTATTGTTATGTATTTCTTACTCAATGCTTTATTTGTTGCTATGTGCTTTATTTATTATTCTCCTCTGTTTGTTTTTCATCTGCAATGTTCGCTTTCGTACTATTTCTGTGTGAGCTACTAGTACCGTATTTTCCGCACTATAAGACGCACCTAAAAACCTCCAATTTTCTCAAAAGCCGACAGTACACCTTATAATCCGGTGCGCTTTATATATGGACCAATATGGATTCGTGGATGAGGACTAATTTATTAAAGTAAGCTTTACGTGTTTAATTTGTGTGTTGTGTGATATTAACATTTGAGCAACGTTGAGTCATTGATATAATGTTATTGTTTTCACTACTTCAAGCATTACTATATTGTGATTGCATTAACGTTTGAGCAACGTTGAGTTATTTATTCTATCTGTTTTATAATCCGGTGCACCTTATATATGAACAAAGTTTTAAAATGGGCCATTCGTTGAAGGTGTGCCTTATAATCCGGTGCACCTTATAGTGCGGAAAATACGGTACCTGAAATTCCTGAGGGAGCAATCCCAAGGGATGAAATTGAGTCCAAGTCTGAAAACTAACAATTTGAAATGACTGCAAAAAACACAAGCTACAACACCTAACAAAAAAAATAACAATGACCTTCAATGCTATATTTACATATAGTCTAAATCTAAGCCTAAGAAGTATTGTACAATTAGGGATGAGCACAGACGGCGACGGTTATCATTGTTTTGTTTTTGGCCCTCAGAATGTCGTGTGACACAGTCCCTGAAGCTGATTGGCTGACGCGAGGCGTTTTTTTTGTGTTGCGTGTGGACGTGTCCCAAGCAGATAAGTAACGTGCCACATTTCACGGTTAGTGACAGTAATGGTAACGTCTTTCAAAATATCTGTAGATCTACTTCTGCAATGAAAGTGACCTGGCCTTGAGCCACTTTGATTGGCGGGAGTCCAAATGGCTTCTTCCACCTGTGCAAATCTTGGAAAATACCCAAAGAAAGAAAACTCCATCCATGCACAAAATTAGACTGCGTTTTACACTAGACTTGAGCTGGGCATGAAAATATAGCCAAACGAGTGTGTTGAACAAGACTGCCTTTTGACTTCAGCCTTGGCAATGTGTGATTTGTTCACTGAAGGCTCTGGAATTTGCCCTTCGGTTCGTACTTGATGATCAATGACTCATCAACAAGTCTGGTCTCATTACTCTCCTCATTGCTCTTCTCTCTCTCCACCAAGAGCTCCTCAGGCGACTCTTCTGTGAAGCTCCTGAAGTATGCGGACGACACTACTCTCAACGGACTGATCCGGGACAGTGACGAGACTGCGTACAGACAGGAGGTGGAGCGGCTGGTCCACTGGTGCAGCCAAAACCACCTGGAGCTGAACCCGCTCAAGACCGTGGAGATGACAGTGGACCCTTCGCCACTTCCACCCCTCACCATCCTCAGTTATGCTATTCTCACCACAGACACAAGTTCCTGGGATCCACAATCTCGCGGGACCAGAAATTGACCGGCCACGTAGACTCTGTCCAGAAGAAGGCCCAGCAGAGGTTGTACTTTCTGGGACAGCTCAAGAAGTTCAAGCTGCCACAGGAGCTGCTGAAAACCTTCTACACTGCCATCATCCAGTCTATCCTCTGCACTTCCATCACCGTCTGGTTTGGATCCGCCTGAGGGATACATTGTAGTTCCATTAGGTAGACATAACAGCGCAAATGGGAAAAAAACGTGAAACAATCCTTACGTTTAAAGTAGAAATGGATGGAGGGATGGTTTGTTGACTTGGAAGTTACAAATTTGCCGACGGAAATGTAGCCACTGATCATTCTGCACTGTGATTTTGCAGTCATCTTTTCAGCACTGCCACTCATAAGGAAAGTAGCAACAGTGTTGATCTTAATTCCGACAAAATCAGGGGAAAGAATTACTTCCCAAAGACCGTTGAACATCAAGACTTTCAAAGATACTTTTCAAATCCTTCCCAGCTTCATAAAGGTTAACATTTCTTAATCGTAGTTCACCTGAGAGCTCTTTTTTGCAAGATATTGTTCCTTTCGAGAATAGCTAACCCCAAGATCCCTCCCTCCCTCCCTCCCTCCCTCCCTCCCTCCCTCCCTCCCTCCCTCCCTCCCTCCCTCCATCCTTCCATCAATTTTCTGTACCGCTTGTCCCCACAGGGCTCGCGGGCTTGCTGGAGCCTATCCCAGCTGTCATTGGGCAGTAGACGGGGGGGGGGGACACCCTGAACCGGATGCCAGCCAATCGTGGGGCACACAAAGACGAACAACCATCCACACTCACCCTCACACCTATGGGCAATTTGGAGCACTCAATCAGCCTACCGAGCATGTTTTGTGGAGGAAATGGGAGTGCCCGGAGAAAACCCACGCAGGCACGGGGAGAACATGCAAACTCCACACAGGGCGGGCCGGAGTTGGAATCAAATCCGCACCCTCTGAACTGTGAGGCGGACGTGCTAACCAGTGCCCAGTGTGCCACCTAACCGCAAGATCGGGTGTGTTATTTTTATAGGGCAGGGCAGTTCACCCCCAACAACAAAGACATACTGTGACCTAATTTCAGCCTGGGAATATTCATTGATTGGGATGGGGTGGGCAGGCAGCATGAACCAAAATATTATTTTTTGACGTGGGTGGGGTTGGACTCGTCCTGATGCATACCGATTTCGGCCTGTGATGAACTGGCTGTTCGAGAATCTCCCGAAATTACAGATGGCCAACATGCTGCTGCCCCACAATCTGGAGTCGTCACAGAACCTTTAGGGTTCACATAGTTCTTCTGTCCTCCACTGTAAAGTTGAGTTCAATAAAAACATGAAAACATGTCATTGTTTGTGTGGTATTAGTCTAAGCAGGTACTTTTTGTCCATTGATGTGACCGCAAATTATGAGCAATTTCTGTAGTTCATCTACTTGTGACCGTATATATTGTGAATAGCTATCACTGTCAAATGGAATTGATTTTCAATGCTGATTAGTCTACACAAATGTCACCTTGATGAACTGTATCATAAGTAATTTTATAGAGAGAATTATTATAATAATTGCTGTATTGGATTGTTAGCAAGACATTGAGATATTGCCATCATGTAAATATGAAAATATGAAGTTATTACATCCTAGACAAAATAAATTGAATAAGCATCTTGTTGATAGGATGAAAACTAACAATATTTAATGTACATATTAAAACGAATATTCAAATGATTATAGATTTTAAAAGAGCTGTTTGTTTTATGCTCAACAAATATTTGCTTCTTGGCTCTGATACTAGTTAGAATAGTAACAAATTCTTTATTCAATTTTGGCCCTAAAGTAAAAGAGGTTGGGTGACCATTACTGTCTCAATTATATGAAACAATTTCCACCCTAAAAACTGGCAAGTTTCATGATTTGTAAGTTGTACTACTACAGGTTTTATCTTTTTTTTTTTTAACCTAAGCATTTAATAGACACTTTTTTTAAGACACTAAATTGTGGGGAAATAATGATTTATGTCTCCTTTAATATTTATCAGACAGTTTTCTTTATTATTAGACTTAGAAATTAATGTCAAGTATTTTGCGACACCCTGTATCTGACAGACAATTTGCTCTTTGTGGTTCATGTGTCAGTTTCTACACGCTCCACAGTCCAGACTCTACTTGTTCCCTAAGGGGTTGTTCCCTCAGGGGTTTAATAACCCATAATTGTTAAAATGATAAAGTCAAGCCACACAACCGCACAACTTATTTAAAAAAGCTTTTTCTTATTGTGAAGTAGAGTCAAATTATTATATTCTTCTTCATCATTATCCAAACAATCACAAGTTAAAATATTTTCCCAAAACAAGACAAGACACATTGGTATTTTGTATGATTTTTACAGTGTGTTGAAAATGACTGCATTATGAGGCTATCTATATATTGGATGTACGGTGTAATGGGGGACTCACCTGCTCTGTAATCATTCATTAAATGTGTCCTTTCTTGAACACTATATTATTCACATTTATATATACGTACATGAAAAATAAAAGTTTTGAATAGATTTTAACTGGTTTAGGTTTGTTTCCAGTGGAAGCACAAGCAGCTGAGTGAGCAAGCAAGCAGATAAAACAGCCTTGTTATTCACACCACAAACGAGCCAAGATAGCAGATCATGATGGAGAAAAAAAGTTAACTTCTCTTCTCGTTTCTTTGTGTCTCAGTGTCTGGCCACTAGGAGGTGTATCTAAAATCAATTCCCTGTACTGAGAGCAGGCAAGAAAACATCAAAACGCACCATTTGCATGATTTTAAAAAGCAAAACAAAACACAAAAGACAAGATTGTAAATTTTGTACATCATAGGATACAACTAACTGTTAATTTACCATCACACATACCATAAAACAGTACAATCTAATACAACAAAACTGAAAATAATATATCCCTGTTTGATTCAGAGTCAGTATGATGGCACATTTATTGATGTTTACTTATAATGTTTTTGCTCATCTTAAAAGTAGATAACTGTTCATGATTTAGTGTGCAGTACTGAGATATGAAGATAAAAACAGCAGAAATAACACGATTCATATCTGCACTGAATCATCCTTGTCTGGCTTAAGCAACATGAAAAAAAGAGGAACTTGATTGTGCCGAGGGATGGGGGTGAATGTCCTACTATATAGTATACATATCAATATGTGCATTTTCTATTTGTACAAGTTAAGTAAACAGTGAAGAGTGTGTTGAAATAAAGTCAATAATGTATTGGAACAGCAGTCTATGCTTGCCTCTTCATACACTCTTATCTTATTCTTTTTTGGTCTCGTGTGTATGAGTGATTATGTTTGTCCATGTGCCTTGTGATTCACACTCGTCTAATAATATCCCACGGCCTTGGCTGAGAGTTGATGTCGAGGAGTCCAAAGAAAATGAGGAATCAGGAATAAGAAGTGAGAGAGCTGGATGTCCCCGACAACGCATGACAGGCAACTGTTCCATGTCATTGTGAAACAAATAATGGCTACTGAAACCCCTGCTGCTGAGTGTCAGTCAACAACAACGGTCTTCCTTGTGTGCTGTCCTCCCACAGAAATGAAATACATTTACATTTGTAAAAATAATTACATTTGAACTCAACGCTATTTTAGTCCATAAACCAAGTCATGGACAAAGTGTCATCTTTATGGCAATACAATTTCATTTGTTGAAGAAGGTATGCTACTATTTAATGCAAATTTTTTTTTTCTTTCTTCTGTATTATTCATTCCGAGTTAATTTTGTCATGAACTGGATAAGATGTAGAATATCATAAAACTACATATTTTTTAAGTTCTTTTATCCAAACATATATGGTGCTTTCAGTAAATTCACAGTTGTGTTTCATTTATTTCCTTCATCTTTTAAAAGTGTACGACACAATTTAAAAAAAGAATATATATATATACAATAAATATTTTGTTCAATACAGTTAACCGGTAGAGTCTCGGATCACTGTGGACTAAAAGAACATGTTCTGTAGGAAGTTTGTCACCTTCTTGTTTTAATAAGGAAGAAGAAGAAATAGGAGAAGAAGCCTTATGGTACTCAACATAAATTGGCAGAATTAAGGAAGTTTTTAGTTCCCCTGCTAATTCAGAGATATATAGAAAGCTGCATTTTTCAACCACCTTTGGCAATTTGCTTCTCGTAGTTAACCAAGTGACTTTTATGGGAGTGTAGCCACTGACCACTGGATGATTTACACAGCAAACTGGTAAGACCAAATATGTTTTGCTTTTAAGGGCGACCGTGGGCGTTACCTTTGAGGGACATGCTAATGTTTTAGTATTACTGTCTATTCTATGGTCGAATATCACAAAGTGGTGACATATCTCTATACAAGTGGTGACCACTATATATTTGAAATACTATTTACCAAAGACCACATCTGAGCTGTGTTTAACCTGCAGCTTAATCACTTTATGATCGTTTACACTATTACCTCCGAGCTATTTTTGGTTCTTGTTTCACTTGCATATCATCGTACTTTTAATGATTATTAACACCCAATTTGAGATAATATGAGTGACGAATGCAGATAGATTAAATTTAAAGTTGCTATGTAGAATGCATTGCTAAATTTGACAGAAAAAACTGGGTTGCCTTAGAAGTCAAACACTGAATCATAATCAAAAATCAAAGGGCATTTTCTTTAATTCACGAAGCACCATGGAGTCATTAAATCATTAGTGTCACACTGAGACAATTTTCAAGTAGGTTTAACTGCAGGTTTGATATTGCTGGGCAAGCAGTGACAAAAGTATAAATATTTCTATGATTAAAATCTAATGCTAATGTGATGTTAACTCTGGCTTTTATATGCTTTCAACAAACAAAGAGGTTATTTTTCAACTGCATTTCTCAAGAAACAATGTTGAGTGAAGGTGATTACGAAATATTTGCACTACCACAGAATTTTCAGAGTTTAGACATCAACCAGATCTCAGTCTGGCTAAACTGATGTTCTGCAGAGGAGGAGCGCAACACTTCCTGTTGCGACGTTGCCTGTATCCTGTTTTCCACAGTCAGTGGTCATGCGTGTCATTCCCCTACGCAAACTTGTGTGGGCACAATCTCGTGATCCTGTGCAGCAAGCTTCTGAAACGCCAACACGGGAGACTCCGAATGTCCGTGATAGAAACTGTTGATGTCAGCTACATGGGTTTTGCAATTTTGCAGTCAGTTGACAATTACAAAGTGAGACTTTTAAGAGCCATTACTGCATAAGAGGCCTCAAATTCCTTGTGTACTCAAACTAGATTATCCATTTTGAGATTTTCTTAAAATTCATGAATATTGGGGATGTAAATTAGAGTCCTTGCAAAATGAAAATAAAAACATCTTATGAGTTTGACACATCAAAGAAACACCAATAGAAACAGTAGACATATATCTCTATATCAGTGTAGAATTTTTTTCCAGTTTCTTTGACAAGCTAAGCCACCCTAATACTGACTATGACTAAGAATGATAGGCTGTCTTCATTTCTCAATGCAATGTCGCTTACGCTTGCAAAACTGACGTCTTTTTTATTTTGACAATCTGACTTTGTTAAATGTAGTGTTGCGGTGAAACGTAAAAACGCTAACACAGTCCTTCTGAAGTCAAACACTAATATTTTTGTGCCAACAGTAGCAGCTGCCTGAACCTTGATGGAAACTAATCAAACACAATCTATTGAGTTAGAATATGTTGTTTCATGTTCAAGCAGCAAACAATCCGACAAGCCACTTCAGGCAAGAGGGCCAAACTGTTAGACCCCACTTAAAGGTAAGACATTTGAGTATACATTTGTTGGCTGAGAGTTGAAAACAAAACAAATAACTTAAGAAAAGACAATACAGATGGATGGATGAATAGATAATAGATAGACATTCCTGTCACTAGATAATAGATAGGCATTCCTGTCACTTGCTGTAACGGACCAAATGTTCGTATCTGGAATTTACTCGCTGCATATCATCATCATAATGAAGTACATGCTAAACTTGTGATAACCTTGACACCTCCACACTGGCCCCCACTCTTGTGGTAACACACAAGCTATTTTAACTGTTTGTATGGCGCAACAATCAGAGAGCTTAATCTTGATACTTGAAAACGGAGAAGTACATATTTTACAGAACAAACCAGAAAATAATGCTTGGTCACAGCTACTGCTGCAGAGTTACAATCATGTCCGTGAGTAAGTTACAGTGTGTTTGAAAAACTGTAATCCATTATACAAACTTTAAATGCCACATTTTGTGTTGGAGTTAAGGTCGAGGAAGAAGCTGAAGGATCAATAACCTTGGATTATAAACGAAACGCTTTGAGCATATATTAGGCCTATGTTGAACATCTTGTTAACAAATCGTGACACTTGCACAGATTGTAATGTATATGAAATGTTTTGATGTCACTGAGCTTTGTGGAAGGTAACAAAGTGCTTTGCCTTCAATCAGGGGTGTCAAGCTCATTTTTTGTCACAGGCCGCATCGTAGTAAGGTCCTTCATGACTGTCCTCCCTAATAAATTCATGAACAGTATAGGCTACACAACAAACTGATGAATAACTAGTTTTGAAATCACAGACTAGTAAAAACTCTTCAAATATTTTAAAAAGATGAATGTAATAAAAATTGCTAGCAATATTTCAGTTTTTTTAAAAAGTGAAGACAATTTCAGTCCTGACACATGAAGTCAATGGACAATTTGTCTTCGTGGGCCACATAAAATGATGTGGTCGGCCATATCCGGTCCCCGAGCCTTGAGTTTGACACCTATGCCTTAGATGTACTATATTGTTACAAGCCATTGTTATATTCACACTGAATAATAATCCTTTGTATGAATATTTTTTTTAATTTACAGTACATATTACATATTAGTAGTTAGTAGGAGTAAAAGTAGTAGTAGTAGTAGTAGTAGTAGTAGTAGTAGTAGTAGTGCTAGCAGTTTTGTTTTCTTAATGTACATTTCTTTCAGATTGGTAGAACTGAGCACCAAATGTGTCACTACAATTAGATTTTTCTGTTGTCGTATTCTTTATACTTATAATTTTGATTATTGTCACGCTCTGTTGGATGCTTTTTACTTTCTATTCTAATTATACAAAACGTGCTTTCTGTAAAACCCAATATGTTTTATTTGTTTTTGCTTCCTCCCTTCTACAACAGAGAAAAAAACTAACGAGACATCCAACTCTTATTTGAAGTCAGGATCATCCTACCACTGTGACATGTACATCGATTTATTGTAAGACATTCATAGAACCAAATCCGAAAGAAAAGTTTCCAGTTCCTCATTTTGCTTTTATGCCTCTGTGGTTGTGCACTGCAGAAAACACATTACAAGGGAACATTACATTTAAGATATTGCTATGGATGGACTTGTATGATTTTACATTTAGTTAAAATTAGACTATTTAATGTGTTTGTGTGTTTTCTTATTACCGGTTACTACTTATTATCAGTGACATCTTTTTTATTGGAAAACTGTATGTGTTTATTGAACCCTGTAAAGCACTGTGGATAATTTTTTTTTTACCTGAATTGATCTTGTGGTACTTGAAAAAATGTAACCTGTATGCTTTATAGAATGTTTCCAATTCTCTAAACTATAATGTTGGACTTTTCAGTTGTTTCTTTAGAGGGACTTATCAGCAGTTTTGTGCTGCAAAGTATGTCAGAAGCCATGATGACTCACATATGGAGCACCAACAGAAATCTTCCACGAGGTTGCTGTTATATTGAGGCCATCATAATTCCCAAATTATGCACCCGAAGGTCCACATAATATCAAGTATGTACCAATAAATTTGTTCCAAATTCATGATTGCAAAAAGATGTCCCTTTAAAAGCCAAACTGCTTCTCCGTACTTCATATATGAAATTTCTTCATAAAGGTGATAAAAATTGTTCAAGTGAGCACATGATAAAATGATCCATTCAGCTGACATCTGAGTCATGTCTAGATGCTGCTAAAAGTGTTCCTTGGTGTGCAAGACATCATTTTAGTGAGGCTGTCGGTACATTTGAGAGGCTTCACAAACTTAGACGACATTCAACCAAGACATCCCAGGTCCGCCACCCCAAACATTTGAATAAACAGAAATACTTTATTTTCTACAGTCAGAAACCTTCATTGGGGATGGCTATATCTTGGTTTAACCTGATTGTAGTATGTCACTTAATCACGTGGACATTGCCCCCACTCGCCTGTTACTTTGGAGTCGTGGTCGCTTCACAGATGAATCCCAATTTACCCCGTACTGGACAGATGGCAGACAGCAGGTGTGGCATTGACTTGGCAAGGCTCTATACACAATTCCTGGAAGCTGCAAAAAAATATATATACATATGGAGGCCAGCATGTCCATAGCCATAAAGGTGATTTTTCAGAATAAATTATTCAAACCACAATTCCAATGATGACAGGGTGTTGTGTAAAATGTAAATCTTTCATATACCTTAATACCAGATATGTGTTGAGGGAGGAGCAAGCCTATAATATGGTAATACTGCATATTCTCCTATACTTTGGAGGTTGAAGTACATCAAGCACCCTGGAAAGATGAAATCTATATTGCCCTTTGGATGCAATTATAGTACATGCCACACTTATTAATGGTAATATAAATAAAGGCCCATTTATAAAATGACACTGGTGAGTAAAATCTACAAAAGAAAATCTCTTGGAACCTGCTTTTTGTTTGGACAGAGATGGCATTTTGAGGGAATGAATACAAACAAATTTGAAACCACCCTCCAAAGTGGAAAGGTTATTAAACTTAAAACTCCAATCAGACCAGCTCAAGCCACATAGGGCACGTGACAAACATGTGCCACTACAGGGAAGTAGACAAACTTGTTTGATTATATCCATTCGTCGGCCCTTCAAAGAGTTCTGGCTGTTTTAATAACGCAACGGGAGTCTTTCCAACAATTTTACAGACAGTTTTTTTATTTTTTTGGTTTTCGCGGGGCAGGTCATCAGCGTAAAATGCAGAAACGAAGTGAGATTTTACGCATGCACACTTGCGTACATGACGGACTTACATAACTGCACCAACCAGCCGTTTTGCATGAATACTCAATAAAATTTGCACACACTTGCATAATTGTATGCACACATATTTTCTCTGATAAACGCGAAATGCAAAGTGAGGTTAAGACGCCACTTTTACATCTTCTGTTCCGATTGTCATCAGCTAATAAGGCCTAAGATTTCCAGAAAGACCCAAAAAGGTATTCCATTCTGAATTAATTTAGTTAGAGATGAAGCACTCAGTAATAGTTTTAAATATTAGTATAAAATATTACATTCAGCATTTTGCTTTGTCACAATGCGTACTTAATAAATTTGATTTCCACAAACTAGATGACATTTTTTAGAGACTGCGCCAATGATGAGCGTTTCTTTTTAGCACGAATTAATATCGCACCGACATCCTTGTATAATGTAAGGGACATTAAATGAGAAAACCCAGCAACCGTACTCGTATTCGTTGGAGCACAATAATATCACAGACAACAAACAGTACAAAAACTATACAAAACAGATAATGAAAAACAAATATTGAGCTTATTAAAATAGCGTCCAGGTCAGCAGACCTCTATTCATTGCTTAAGGGAATAAATGGAAGGTCTAATTGTCGATGGCTGAGAAAGTGGTTATCAGTCTTTTGGTGTGACATCCTCACAAGTCAAGTTATGCATGTTTCTTTGTGAAAAGGAGGTAGCGAGCAGGGGCTATATCCTCCTTTGGCATTTTTTTTTAAACCCCTGTATCTCCTTTGTGATAATCAGAACCTCCAAAACTGATACTGTTGCTTCATCTTATCTTCCAGTCACGTGCGGGTATGTGTGTGATCCCATGGGTGAAATTCTAATTTGCAAGACATCGTATAGGGAGGAAAATTAAGGTCAAAGAAAGGCAATAAAGTTTAAGTGTGGAATAAGATGTAGCAGTTGTTGCTTTCTCTTTCATGTTTTATCAATTTTTAATTTGCGATAACTGGAAAAGTCGGCTGATAGAGATTTTTACAACATTGGCCAGTCTTACACAATGCACACTCTCAGTCAGACATTTTTCGCTATTGTTTGCTATGTTGCTACAGAAATCAGACTTGGATGCAACGACATTGTCAACCTAGTCCAAACGTATTAAATAAATCCCATTTTCAATGCAGGTGCCATTTGATAAATGACCAAAACAACATGGATGATACAGCAGGTACACTTTTACACCAATAATATTCAACATGGCAAAAAGAAAAGCTATTTCATTTACAAATTAACAAAACTACACTTTTGACTTGGCATTTGACTTCAATCATTGTAGCGGCAAAGTGGCCCATGAATGGGCGATGCGTTTAGTCGACACGGTCACTGATGATTGGCCACCAAGGGAGGCGACAATATAGTGCTGGTGATAAATGTGAAGTTTTGCGGGCTCCCCTGAAGCAGTAGACACACTCTGTTGCTCCCACCCACACCAATTTACAGAAGTTAAAAGTTCCTTTTTCACAGGCAAACAGTGAGCCTATGCTTATTTTCTATTTGTATTTGATCCCACTGATGGTCTCTTGGACTGATTCAGCTCGGTAGCGTTAACTATAAAATAAGAGCAACAGAGGGACATGTTTTGGTTATCGTTAAATGAGAGGAAATTTTGAAACATTGTGCAATGGTGCTGCAAAGGTTTTGAAAGGTTGTGAGAGCTTTTGGTCCGCAAGGTGTCTTTGAGCCCACTCGTTGGAGAAGAAGCCCCCATGTTGCATCCCTACAGAATGGAGAGTTATCTCATTGCACCTGTAAGTATTATCATTATTATTATCTTCTAAAGCGTCAAGACATTTTTAGAATAAAATATATACACATTTTAATTTTTTTCTAAAACCCTGAATTTTCTTATCCACAAATGTAAGAGAAAAGGCTTTGGCCTCTCATGTCATGTTTGATGAATTACTATGTGTTTGAGTTCATTAGTAGACAGGATGCCAACTCTAACAGCCCTTTCAAACTACAGACGAAAACGAAACTTTAAGGTTCTTGAAAGTTTCAGAATGGCAGTGGCCCAAAAAAAAATCCTCATTTGTATTTTATTTAAGTAAATATTTGTACATACATATAGTTAACATTTTACCCAATCAAAATATTTAAATATGGTTTGTGAATGTGCGATTAATACATTTATTTAAAATATATTGTCTACAAATTTGCTTTGTTGTCTGTGATGGTTCAACAATTTGTTTCATTCATGATTGTTATATTTTAATGTGCTCTTATAGTCCTCTGAAGAAACATATGATCCAGAGATCTACAGACATCAAATTCCAGATTATTATAGTCCATATGTTCTGGATACAGAGATGCAGGCAGGTCAGTTTTACTCGAGCATTTCATGTCTTTCTGTCTTTTTAACGGTTGGATGTGATATGTTACGTTATTCTGAAAGTTAACCAATAAGGCTTGGACAAATATACAATATTATGCGATCTAAAATATTTTGAATAAATTTGATTCAATGAATTAGAAATAAAACATTGAGACGTAAGGAGTAATTGTTTTTTTATTTTTTTATTTTGCCGTGTACTTAAGGCAAATACAATGTGTGCAGCTGAAGCGCACAGGAAACAGATGCTATTTTTTGGGCCACTCTAACTACAGACATAGAACAAATTTTGCCCCATGGGGTTTCGTTGACATTCTCTTGGTAGCAACAGTTTTGAATATTCCACCAAAACAGGCTTAATGGAGAAAATAAAGCGAATAGACCCTTGTCGATGTGTTGGGGGAAAAATATTTCTGAATAATTATTATTTGATACAATTAATTTTGCATAGATTTAAAGCAAGTGAGTAATAATGACGTAAACAATAAATTTTCTGACAATACTTTTTTCTTAGTTTTTATAGCTTTGATATTTCATAATTACATTAGTGGCTGTGTATCAAAATCCAGTCAAGAAAAATAATAGGAGGAATAACTTGAAAATGGTCACATTAATTAAGAAAAATGTTTCGACAACTGCAATAGGTAATAGTTTCCTAATATAATTCAACTGTCCTTATTCCGACTAAAATCTCATTGACTGAATAAAGCATTGTGTTGTTTTCACTCTGTCTGTTGTAATCTAATGTTTCCTTGTGTTCTCTCATTAGATCACTGGGACTATCATTCTCATACTCACGTATACCCAATTGAGTTTGAAAATATTCAAGAGACAAACTTCACAGAGTTGCAAAGTGTACAGTCTCTGCACCCGCCCGGTCTTATCCGACACGAGGTCATGCGCTATGATCCAGAAAATCTACTGGATCCAAACCTTGGGGTACATTCTCATATGTTGCAGCAACCAGTAAGTCCCTCTGGTACCGAATCAGTATACTCTCAATAAAAACAAGAAATTGATTCTATGAATGAGAGAGCTTGAAAAACAAGTTGCTGGAAATTCATCATTCATCTGTTTGGGAATTTATGTAGTCATTCATGAAGATGGATTATTTGTATACATTCATGCTCATTAATACTGGTTGCACAAAGCCATCGGTAAATTCTTTAGACGGCTATTGCTAAATAACAAAAGCAGGAAAGAATAGGATTGCACAATACCCCTAAAAATTCCCAATTTGACTTCATTCTGAAAGGACATTCTGGAATTGAGTCAAATTTAATTTTGTCCATTAACTTATGTGTTACATTATGGATGCTTGAAACTTTTATTTTTACAACAACTATTACTTACAAAAGTTAAGTGAAGGATGCATTACAGCAATATGACACCGTGGCTTCAATGAAGATATTTTTTGTCTATTAACAAATTTTATCAAGTTAGAAGAAAATAATCAACACTCCATTTTTGTGTGAATGTTGAAGTTTTTACTTTTTGCAAATTAGCAAACAAAATTTCAGATAAAAAAAATTATGTCTAAAGCCTTGATTTGTTAATCACTTCTCAATCTGGTAAATATAATAGAATGTAGAAAAATCATTTAATGTGTTGAGGAATTTTGATTTTGTGGCACCAATTATTTAATTTTCTTCCACTTTATAAACAAGTAGTTTTTTGTCTTAAAATGTGTTTTAAATCAGTGATTGTCAACCGGTGGTCCGCGGCTCTCTAGTGGTCCGGGGCGGTACTGCACGTGATTCGTGAAATTGGAAATGTAAAATAATTGTTACAATTTTAAAAATAAAATGTATTTATTATTTAGACGTGATTCATTTTCCAGCTATTTTGTGAATCATTTACCCATCCAAATTATGTCAACTGGAGCTAAGATTCCCAAATTAGACATAAAGGCAAATAAGTAGCCTGTATAGGTCGAGCCTCCTCTGGCGCAAAATGAAATATTCTGCCAAAACAGTGGTCCCCGAGTTGCTTCTTGATTATAATGGTGGTCCCTTGGACAAAAAAAAAAATGGGCAGAACGTAATGTTCTAGCAATTATTTAATATGAACAGGCAAAGTAGCCAGACTTGGACGCTAAATGTTGATGAACTAATCCTACCAAATATGAGAACACAACACGCAGAATCAACATACATGGTTCTTGACACACCACTGATAAAATCTACAGCCTTGCTTTATTATGGTGACAAACAGCTTTGCAATAATTGAGGCGGCACTGTGCAGAATGGGTCAACACGCCTGTAAAATCATCTATGTTAAAAATGAATATATTGTCCGAACGGCTTTTTTGTCTGCATGGGCGTGGTCGGGGTTTGGGAGCTTTAGACCAAGGGATGTTGTGAACAGTGAGCTCGTCAAGCCCATTGAGACGCTTTGGGGAGTTAGGGCTATATGACTAGACGTGACTCAGATCTTGGCTTTGGCCTTTCTGTGCTGAGTCTATTATTTGGGTTCTCCAGCTTCCTCACACCTTCTAGAAACATGCATGTTCGCTTGGTTAAGGACTCATTGTTTATTCGTAGGAATGAATGCCACCCCGAGTCAATTTCAATTTCACTTTGGAAAATACTTATAACCAACAGATCCTTTCATGCCACAATAATATTTAATTTAGAGACGTATTAGACTGGTACCCAAAGGGACTGCTTCCTGTTTTGAAGGTAACGTTCTTCCCACGGACTGCGTATCCTACACATGTGTCACAACACAGCACTGATGATGAAGAGCATGGACGCCAAAGTCCCCCCCTGGAGGTGTCTGATGAGGAGTGTCTTCGAGAACAAGTCCCTTACGTCATGCCGGGAGAGATGGGTAAGAAATCCCATTCAAAATACATCAGGATTATCTGTTGAGATACTATTATTCAGTATTAGAGCTGAGATGACAAACACATTTGCGTAAAATGGCACACACCTCATGGAGATGATCTTCCAGCTTATCAGCATTCATCATCATTTGAATAGTTACACAATGCAGTTAGATGTTGTGTATTAGCTGTTTAGTTTAAAAGAGTTTGTAGTACACAACCAATGGCAAAACTGTATTTTTGCTCTCTCTCTGTGGAAAACTGCATTTTACAGACTACAGCACAAGTGCTTCTTCTGACCTCAGTGGGCATTTCACAATTTCTCAAAATCTTTTTCTTACAATCAAACTTTGAAAACGGTGTCAGAACAATACTATTTTTTTTCTTTTTTTACTGTCTAATCGGGAAGACGAACCTGATGTTTTTTTAAAACTGCACTACTCACAATTGTAACGTAATGTTTTACCCAATTTACATTTTACTATTTGATGTCATATTTCAATATTTATATAGTGCTGTTGTAAGTACTCACTACTGAGCTTTGTTTTCTTTATCTTCTCTATTTATCCATGCTGTGGCATCCCTGAGATGGTCTATCGCAACACATCGGGGAAATTATCCAGTATTGTTTATTTGTCAGAAACTAATATGTAATACTTAGAAATATTTGTTCATCTTTATATGCCAGTGATGTAAAGTGACAGGCAGAACAATTAAATGCTCTTCCATCAGAGGGCAGAATGCACAATAAAAGTGTGTCGTCACTTGTTGGAATGTAGACAGCAAATTAAGTTGCCGGTAAAGGTTGGAGAACACCACTCATAATTACTCAACCAAACGAAGATGAAAAAAGGCTGCCGACAACCGCACAGTTTGAAATAAAGATCAAACACCTGTGACCTATTAAAAAATTTTTCTCGAAAAAAAAAAAAAAAAAAAACAATTACATGGTTGATGCTTTGGGCAACGCCACTCATAAATACTCAACCAGACGAAGATGAAACAAAAGGCTGCCGACAACAGCACAGTTTAAAATAAAGGTCAAATACCAGAGACCTTTTAAAAAAAAAAAATTCTGAAAAAAAAATCATTGCAATTACTTGGTTGACGCTTTAATTAAAAAATAATTTGGCATGTTTTAGGGCTTGTCTGCTCGGTAATAAGGCTACCAATTACAACCTAATTATATGTCAACGCACATCAAAGTATTGGAAACTTTTTGATTGACTTCATACGAAGATTTTGGGAAATACACGTGATGTATGTTTTCATATATTTCAATTTAATGCCAACGAGTCAACTGCTTCAAAAGTCACAACAACACAACAAATCAGGGTGCATTTAAAAATTGTTTGTTAGTATTCCTTGGAATTTTGTGCACATTATTGTTCTCTCCAAAATTACGCAGTTGGTCAATGCAACAAAGTTTTGCATCATACAGAATTAATAATTGTACCACTTTTTGATGTTTCCCAAAGGCAACAAAAAGAAGATTCGTTTGTATCAGTTCCTGTTGGACCTTTTAAGGAACGGCGATATGAAGGACAGTATCTGGTGGGTGGACAGAGACAAAGGAATGTTCCAATTTTCGTCCAAACACAAGGAGGCTCTCGCACACCGCTGGGGAATCCAAAAGGGAAACCGCAAAAAAATGACCTATCAAAAGATGGCGCGTGCTTTGCGCAACTATGGCAAAACTGGGGAGGTAAAAAAGATCAAGAAGAAACTGACTTACCAGTTCAGTGATGAGGTCCTCGGGAAGACTCATTTGGAGAGAAAGCCATACATGTAGGCAGAAGACTGATGCAACAGCAGTGTTCACTTTTAATAGTTGATCTCACAGTTGAACTCACACATTAGCATTCCTTGTAAAGAAGTTGGATCAATTTGAGCCAAGCCAAAAATAAATTGTTGTGACCCAGAAAGGTGGGTTGTTTTTAACACAGTATTTTTAAGGGTGCATGAAAGCTGTCCAGACGGACTTTAGTAGATTTTACTGTTATTTTGCAGCACATTTATTTCTCACAGCATTGAAATGCAATGAAAATATTAGGGTAGCCAATGTCAGCCATCCATGTACATTGTTCTTGCTATTCACGCTCTAAAAACTATTGGGTCAAAATAAGGTTGGGTCAAATCCCTTTATAAATTGGGTCAAATTGGCCAAACTTCATGGGTCGGTCCACTTTTTAACCCAGCAATTTTTAGGATGCAAGGACATGCATGGGAAAGCTGAAGCTGGTAAAGTACGTATGCGTACAGCAAAGTTTCCATGTGGAAACAAGGCCATGCCTTTCTATGAACTATGTAACCTGTTATTTAAAGACTATACATTACAGGCTTGATTCACCGATAAGTTTGTTCAAAGTAAGATTTTTGTACAATATTATGAAACTGTAGAATCACTGAAAATGCAATAAAAATGTATTCAGTTATGAGACTGGGAGTACCAAATTATTTTTGAAAACCTGTGAACATATTTGTTAATAAGAATGGTGCATGAATTGAGCATACATTTGATTTAAATGATCTTTTCAAGCTGCCTAAAGCGGTTGTGCTTTTACATCAAAGCGATGCTTGCACGTCACATTAAAACAGGAGCAGCGATTAAATATCATTAGCCTAATTGTATAACTGCATGTCATTTTCTAAAGTTTTTTAAAACAGAAAACAAAACCAAAAGTCCAGTTGCATGGATTCAACATTTGTTGACTAGTATGAGAATCGATGTAGACATAAAAAAACATAATTATTAGCAAGCAGTAGTAGCAGGCCTATTATAGTTTAATAAGAGTCGTTTTTATTTCATTTTGAGTTTTGTTGTTTGAATTTAGTTTTAATTGGTTTTCACTTTGTTCGTTTTTATTAGTTAATTTTTTTTTCAAAACAGTTTTAGTTTGGGCGGCACGGTAGCGCACTGGTTACCATGTCCACCTCAAAGTTCAGAGGGTGCGGGTGGATTCTACCTCCCTCCCTTTGCATGTTCTCCCCGTGTCTGCGTGGGTTTTCTCCAGGCACTCTGGTTTCCTACCACATGTCAAAAACCTGCTTGGTAGACTGATTAAGCACTCTAATTTGCCCATAGGCGTGAGTGCTTAGGTATGAGTAATTTGTTATCCAACAACACTCCAAAACGTTTACAGGTCTCCACACAGTCTCCGTTGATAGTCACAGGCTCAGGACCTACTGAAGTCCACCACCATATCCTTCATGAATTTGAATATAACAGCATCGGCATAGTCACTATATCATCCACACTAAACACAAAGAAGATGAATGAGAAACAGAGGCCAAAAGTATAGAACCTCTATTTGTTCACAAAAGCTTTTTATTTTTTTCTTTGTCACCATTCTAAGCACTGCAACGCTGTGTAGTTCATGTTGTGCAATGTGATTTGCATTAGTGTTAATAAGGCAAGAATGAGAACAGAAATTATGTGCGTAAGTCTAGCAGTTGCATGTCATTGTGTTATATAACTACCAATTCCACATATGACCTATCCACAATAAACAACTAAAATCCTTTGTGTCGAATTGTGACGTACATTATATACCATTGCAGGTAGAATGCATGTCATCACAATGACTGACACAGCAAAACAGGTCTGCAATCGGCAGACATTTTGTTAGAACACAAAACTCAGATTTTTCCGTGTTAGCTGTCTGTTCAGGCATTTGATTTATTGCTTGTCTTCATTAGTCATGTGTGAGCTCAGGCCTAGTCCAGGTGACTTTGGGTGGCTGCAACGTGGTAGACCTTGATACCAGGCAATCAACTGCAGGGTGTATACAAACAACCAACCACTCACATTCACGCCTATAATTTAGAGTTGTCAATTAATATAATATGCATGTTTGTGGAATGTGGGAGGGAGGCAGAATGCTCAGGTGCGGCAAGAACATACAAACTCCACACAGGGAGGCTGAAGCTGAGATTCAAAGCCAGAAAGAACTATGAGGCAGACGCACTGACCACTTAGCTTGATGTATTCCCCTATGTTGGTTGTATACATTTTTTTGTCATCTGTCTGTTTTGGCTTTTTCTCATCCTTGATCACAGTTGTGAACCAATGTGCGGAATAAAAGTGTAGGTGGGTGATCAAAGTAAGCCGTGTAAATGGAATCTTACAATGGTTTCTTTACATGCAGGTTATATGTAACTTGAGGTCCTCAAATAAATATGATGAAAAAAACTGAACCAACAATTAGGAATATCTACTTACTATCATAGAACAAATACAAGCAGCTAATATTTTAGCAAAACCTTTTACAAATGCATATTTCAATCAACAAATATGGAAAAAGAATCCATATCTGTAGTCCGCAGTCACAGATATGTACCATGGATTTGCAAATATGGATTGTATGCGTAGATTTGATTTGATTGGCTGTCCAAGAGTCACAAACATCAAGACAGACAGACAGACAGACAGACAGACAGACAGACAGACAGACAGACAGACAGACAGACAGACAGACAGACAGACAGACAGACAAACAGACAGAGTCAGAGAGATAGTCAGAGAGAGAGAGAGAGAGAGACAGAGCAAGAGAGAGAGACAGAGCGAGAGTTAGAGTTAGAGAGAGAGAATCAGAGAGAGAGAGAGAGAGAGAGAGAGAGAGAGAGAGAGAGAGAGTGAGAGAGAGAGAGACGTAGAAAAAGAGTGAGAGAGCGCGAAAGAGAGAGAGAGACAGAGACAAAGACAGAGAGAGACAGAGAGACAGAGAGACAGAGAGACAGAGAGAGACAGAGAGAGACAGAGAGAGAGAGAGAGAGAGAGAGAGAGAGAGAGAGAGAGAGAGAGAGAGAGAGAGATTTAAGTGTACAGTTTACCAGTTTATTTTCTTGAATTTTTAAGTTTAGTTCATATAAATATAAATGTATTTGTATAATATAAATATTAAATATAAACGCAGAGACAAACTGTAAACAGAACAGAATAAAATATAATAGAATCAAGATTTAAGAGAGAGATTTAAGTGTACAGTTTACCAGTTTATTTTCTTGAATTTTTAAGTTTAGTTCATATAAATATAAATGTATTTGTATAATATAAATATTAAATATAAACGCAGAGACAAACTGTAAACAGAACAGAATAAAATATAATAGAATCAAACTAGACAATGGGTGCTACAGGTAAATAGTTTTCTGTGTATTCAGTTTTAAATGGGCAACACAGACGGAACTTTTTTTGAAGTTCTAAATTTAACTGCTGCCTAGCATCCATGTCCCCCTGCTCTCAAGGCCTGTCAATCAGGAGAGGTGTTGGAGGAAATGATGGTTGAAATATAGCCTCTGCGTGCGTGTACGCAAGTATGTGTGTTGCATACGTGCTGTTGTGACGCTGGAATAGGATGAGCTTTGATGGGACGTGTGGGGGCAGCTGTTATTCTTTGGCCATCATACTGGATTCGGAATTAGGGTGTCTGGAGAGGTGGTGCTCGCTGGAGGGGCCACTGCTATTAAAGGCAAAAGAGGGAGATAGACAGCAGAAAAAGTCACCTTGTGGAGAAGAGCACATCCTTTAGGAAGATGCCAGAGCCAGTCAAAAAAACGAGTGAGTTTTTACCCTCTAAATATTGTTTTTCCAATTGGGTGTAGCCCATTCAAGAACACACAATTGTTGCATGTAAAAACTGTTAGCTTCACTCCTGAACTTGAACATTTCCTGTCCGACTAAACGCAAACCTTTTGAGATGCAAGAACAAATAGCTTGACTGTGTGCTGTCTCATAGGTGTCTTAAGCAATGTTAACCACAGTCAAACCGCTGTAACAGGCTTTAACAGATAAGCGTTTATCATTAGATGTTGTAACGTTTACTTTTAAGGTATTTCTTGTACTTGTCTTGCAAGAAAACTAAATAAACCTAAAAAAACAACACTTACTTTCCTAAACGATCAATTACTACAACATTTTGGGTGGCTTTACCCTTTCTGAGACACTGAGTGAGAAATTGTATCCCCAAACCCCAAAACTCATCGAGTAGGCTTACAAGACCCCCTCCCAACTTAGATATGTTACCACTACATTTGTGAAAATAAGGAAAAAGTTCAATATATAGTGGTGCCTTGAAATTTAAATTTGCTCCATGTTAGGTTTAAATCAACTTTTACCATTGGCCACCCCCCCTCCACACACACATGCACGCACGCACGCACGCACGCACGCACGCACGCACGCACGCACGCACGCACGCACGCACGCACGCACGCACCCACTGAAATAAGGTTGTTTCAAACATTCAAATTGCAATTCTCTACATCTTATGTTTAGTTTGACGGGAAACTAAACTGGGAGAGGCAATAAACAGGCTCAAGCCTCTTCAAGACAATTTCTCAATATTTGCTAAAGTGCTGCTTGTCACTCAATGCACCACTGTATTTCTTTTGAATTATCTTTAATCATGACCTTTTCATGTAGTATGCAGTACATTTCCACATTGGCTGCCTTGAAGTGATTATGTTGAATATGTATTTAGGCTGCTCTTGAGTTGAAATTTTAAATTCAGATTGTTAGGGTTCTTGTAGAGTCATCCCAGATTGAAATCAACCCCCTGGCTTCTGAGGCACAAGGGTCCACAAGTATTTCAATGAGTCGAAAGGTGCAAAAATAGATTCAAGATAATCCTACTGTGATGATACCTGTTACTGTGGGGCAATCTAAACCTGTCACACTCATTCATTAGTCCACTACATTCATCCTATATTTAAACTCATTGGGGCTGACAAGTTAACACACGAACACAGACTGTGGAAAAGAATGGAACCCATTCACCTCGTTCGTAAACCGCCCTAAAATATCACGTGTTGTCTAAATATGAAGACAACAGCAGTGATGCCCCCCCACCCTGTTTTATTTTATGTTGTTATATTTACATTGTTATATTGGGTTTCTTATTTGTTCCAGCAAGAAAGGTCCATGGTATGAAAAAGACTATACATTAAAAATGTCCTAATGTCAATGTTCTTGGTTCAGTTTCAGCTTTTACCAAGAAGCCAAAGACACAGGAAGCAGAAGAAGGGTCCTCCGTGGTCTTTGAAGCAGAAACCGAGAAGTCTGATGTTAAAGTTAGATGGCAGTGCAACACAAAGGATCTTGCCAGCAGCAATAAATACGAGATCGCAGCCAATGGAAACAAGCATTCCCTCACGATAAAAGCCGTTACCCAGGAAGATGTCAATACCTATGCTGTGATTGCAGGGAGTTCAAAGATCAAGTTTGATCTGAAAGTACCATCTAAGAAAGGTAGGAAACTTTGGCGGTGGTCTCTGTAAAGCAGTAAAAATCACCCTGAAAGTCAAATGAAAGGTTCATTTACTCTATTTGCCTTCTGTTTGAATCACATTTTACTCATTATTTGAAACCGATAAATATCATCAGAGATTTCTTTTTTATAAGATATTCTATAAACCCTGTTGACCCCAGACCCTCGTTTGCTTGTCTATAAGAACCACTTTCCTTACAGTCTTTCTGTAATTGGTCGTTGTCGAGAAGCAAGCAGAAGGCAAGTGCATTTTCCCCCAAATTTGGGAGCTAAAGATTTAAACATGGATTAGTTTTACACGGCTAAAATTTTTATTTGAAATGGTATTGTTTTGGTTATGAACATGCTACATTTTGGCATGCGTAAAATACAGAAATTAAAATACCCCCCTTTAAATAAATACATGAGCAATGCTTGTCTGTTGCTTGGATCAGATAAGGTGGAAACAACTTTCAAAGACGTCCACAGTTGTGTGTTGTAACACTCATGTGCAGTGACATTGACCTTTCACTGGCACATTATTTGGTCATGAGTAAGCAGTACTTCACTGGCTCTTAGGATAGGCCTGAGAGACGGCTGATAGCACACGGAAAAACAGTCACCCAACCAAGGATGATAACATATAAGGCCAAAGTGAAACATAACTGATGAAGAATGTTTTCAGTACCAAGAGAGAGTGTATCTACCCATGTGGTTTAAATTTTGATTACGTTTTTTACTCAAATGAGAATGACAGAGGAATAAATTCATCATAGTCCTTACAATACATATTCGGTTGGTTTTGCCATATGAACACCTTCAAGTGATGCTATCGAACATAATCAAAATCAGCGTCAAACATTGAGTGACAGTGTGATAATTAAATACTGTATATGAGTTGTCTGAAATGCAATGATGTGCAAGATCCAGCAGGTGTCCGTACCGAGCAACAGAGTGACCTACGTAGTAGCAAAACTGTTTGCCCAACGTATCGACGCTTCATGAGGCCTCGTCTACTTATTACTAACACAGAGCATTTGAAAAGACATGGTTAAAAAATATATATTTTTACCTTTGAAAATGTCTTCCTACTTTGCTCATTATGATTGTAAAACGTTGGGTGCAAGTGTATGCGCAGACTTCCTTATTCTGGTTTTCATGACGGCCACACACATGAAATGTGCTGACATTTTGCCCCCACTGAGGGTCGTGCAACTCAAGGCTGTCGTGCTTTGGTGGGATCTAAATTCCTTTTTGCACAATTTTCCCAACCCTCTCTTTTTACAAGACTTCCATCATTCTTTCTTAAATGAAATGTAAGCGGCTTTGAGTACTAAGAAAAGCACGATAGAAAACCGATCTATTATTATTTTCAATATTATCTAACAGTCATTGCAACACAATCAATTCCTCTATTTTAGCAGCAGTATTTGGACTCAGGGATAGAAAGGACACAGAATATACAACAGTACAAACCAATATTCCTCAACAGGTGGTATAAACAGTCACAACAAAGATTAGGGCTGGTTGCAGCATTAGTAGACCACCCAAAGAAAAAGCACGGCGAGGGAATAAATGTTCTGACGTGTGTATTGTTTTATTGCATCCCATCAAACTGTTTGTATCTTATTTTGCCAGAAGAGGGTCAAAGAAAAGAAGTACCTGAAATAGAATGAAGTGGCCAGTAAGTCTGCAATGTGTCTGATATGCGCTCGTTTCTATGGTAACACCAACACAGAAACTCCAGCTGAGGCTCCTGTTACTCCATCGGAAGAGTCGAGTGTAACACAAGAGCAGCAGAACGCTACACCTGTGGCCGCACCAAAAGAAGATGAGGCCACTGCCCCAACACATGATGCCCCTCCATCAGAGGGTGAGTCAACAGTACCACTCCTGGTTAAAGTGTTTCCAGATTTTTCTGAAAATATGTGCTTGGTGGCGAGACATGGTTGATTACAATTATATTACAATTATATTATAATTATATTGTGAAATTTGTACATATTGATTGATGCTATTTTGATGATGAGAGCTATTTTAAAGATACATAGTATACGTTTATGGCGGAACTTGAGTAGTTGTCATTTGTCTTTCCACTGTAAGTTTGAGCATCACATTTATTGACAATCAATTCATTCTCATTCTAGTCAATGAATAACTATCTGACTATTGTCTATCACTGGATTATGTACTATAGATGGACAGCCTCCAGACACCAGACAGGACCTCACTGGCCTCTTCACAGAGAAACCCAAAAGTGGAGAGGTGACTGTCGGTGAGCATTTTGTGACTCAAATGTTTAATCGCTAATGGTTCTATCTAAGAAGGATCACTACTGTGGTCTCCATATAACTCAAAACTGTGGGAGTGCATATGTACACAAATGTAATGTAGTGATAAAGTTCTGATCCAAAATATTAAAATACAGTGAGAATACATCAAGAATTTTCCCTTTGTCATATTTTGAATGGGCAACACATCATATCCTATTATGATCAAGTACATACCGTATTTTCTGGACTATAAGACGCGCCGGACTATAAGGCGCACCTTCAATGAATGGCCCATTTTAAAACTTTGTCCTTATACAGTATAAGGCGCACCGGACTATAAGGTGCACCATTAATGCATCATGTTAGATTTTTAAAAATACAAAATAATGATCCATAGTCTTTTTGATTCATGATTCATAGTCTTCAGCGGGCCACTTATGATTGATTTCATGACACAATGCTTCGGGCCAGTTTAAATTTAGGAATTTGGTCCATATATAAGGCTCACCAGTCTATAAGGTGCACTGTCGGCTTTTGAGAACATTTTAGGTTTTTAGGTGCGCCTTATAGTCCGGAAAATACGGTACTTGTACAGTTCCTGGAATGGGGGTTCTCAATACATGGATGGATGGATGGATGGATGGATGGATGGATGGATGGATGGATGGATGGATGGATGGATGGATGGATGGAGATAGATGAATAGATAGATAGATAGATAGATAGATAGATAGATAGATAGATAGATAGATAGATAGATAGATAGATAGATAGATAGATAGATAGATAGATAGATAGATAGATAGATATCGATCCTACCTGTCTAGTATATATATATTCTGCTCCCCGTTTTAGGTGGAAACATCACATTTGTGGCTAAAGTCAATGCTGAATCGCTGCTGAAGAAACCAACCATCAAATGGTTTAAAGGGAAGTGGATGGACCTGGCCAGTAAATCTGGAAAACACCTGCAGCTGAAGGAGTTCTATGACCGTAACACCAAAGTAGACTAACTCACACTGTTCACTTTTTTTGATAAGGCACATTTTATTCATATTTTTTAAAAGTAAAAGCTGATGAAAATATAGCAGTCAGAACTGCAAATACTAAATGTCTTTATGCTTACGCTGTTTCGTACATGAAGGACCAGAAAAGAATGCTTACCATAGTTCTGAATCAACCCTCAAACAGGTTTATACATTTGAGATGCACATCATGGAAGCCAAGGCTAACTTTGCAGGAGCTTACAGATGTGAAGTTTTGTCCAGAGACAAGTTTGACAGTTGTAATTTCCAACTCACTGTACATGGTAAGTGAATCCAAATTGTTAAATTTTATTATTTATTTTCTCCTTGCGTTTTTTTTTTTTAAATTATCAATCACATACCCCCCACACACAATTTTGGTGATGAACTATATTTTACTTTCCTTTTCTACATACCAGAGGCTTGTGCTACCGAAGGTTTTGACATAAGAGCAGCTTTTCGACGCACGTAAGTTGCCTTACTTTTTAAGTTAACGCCTTTCCGTTGGAATTATTCTGTGTGGTGTTTGTATGCCCTTGCTGTTCAAGCCTGGGATTTGTTACCTCTCGTATCCTGACAACATTCTTCAACATTCTAAAGATGATTGAGCACTAGTTGATATGTTTATGTGACTCCTCCATTTATATTTTACATTTACTAGTGATGGGAAAATGAAGCTTCATATTTGCTTCATGAACCAGTTGCTGGATTTTTGTTTTTACTCCTCCAGATGACACTCTTGATTTAAGCTTTCCACCCAATGCCAAAATATTTAACTGCTTCATGAAGCAAATTTGAAGATTTATTTCCCTATCACTAACATTTAGCATTCCCAAACTGAGAGCGTTTCCTCCTTGACCCCTGATTATGTCCCATTACGTCCCAATACAACATATTTTGGCAGTCTGGTTAATATCTTTGCATCATACCTCTATGCCAGAACACATAGTACTACAACCTATGTGATAGCAATCACAGGACAAACCGGACAATTATTATGTGTGGAATAACTGTGGAAATACTAACCTATTAGGAGTGACGCCGCAATGAAGAGAAGTGGAACATCAACAAGGTAGTATAGGTTTAATGTTGCATCCATTGAGGCACAATGTCACACTTTACGGAGTGCTCTATGGAAGAGAAACAAGGGCCAACATTGAAGAACTTCTTCAACAAAGTGGTCACTTTCTTTTCTCCTTTCAAATGAAACAGAAGCAGCATTGTGAATCGTGCAATGTCAAAACTGCTAAATTTCGACGGAACTCAGAAGTTGTGAGAGCTCACTGAGAAGGTAGAGGGCGACCATTGCACTCCAAATCATAATATTTAGTCATTAAAACACAAGCATTGCAGTGAAAAGAAATGGTGAGGAAAGAAGACAATTGTCTAGACCACAGGTGTCAAACTCAAGGCCCGGGGGCCAGATACGGCCCGCCACATCATTTTATGTGGCCTGCAAAGACAAATTGTGCATCAAATTTATGTCAATGCTAAAATTACAAATTGTTTTCGCTTTTAAAAAATAGCGATATTGCTAGCAATTTTTATTATCATTCATATTTTTTTGAAATATTTAAACAGTTTTTATTAGTCTCTGTTTTGAAAACTAGTTATTCATCTAGTTACCAGTTTGTTGTGCAGTCTACACTATATATAATATGAGACATCCACACATATTTGGATTTCAACGGCCTTCCGAAGGAAAACTATGACTATGATGCGGCCCGCAACAAAAATAAGTTTGACAGCCCTGGTCTAGACTATTAAAATAAAATAATGCAATTTTATGGAGCAATTGTGAAAAAATTTATTGTTTGTGATTAGCAAGTCAGTGCATCTGATAGTGCTTAGGCCAGCAGAGAAGGCCTTGCTGGCTCGGCCATCCACCATTGTATTACACTTTATTACGAGACAAGCTCTCGTTGATCTGCTTCTGGGTCTCAGTCAAAAACAGCAGTGACAGCTGCACAAACAGCGGTCCAACAGAGTGAGCTTTAACAGGAGCTTTGGCCCTACTGAAAGTGCTGGATGTGTTAAGGCACATGGGCTTTTCAGTATCCGAGTTCCTTCACTGGTTTAGCACATAGAGGAAGCACAGTTAAGGAGTGTTGTAACCGCACCGCACAAACCAGGCACTCACCTTTTAGAAAGGAGGCATGCACAATACTGGTTCTTCTTGTTTTATCTTTCATGCTCCTTATTTAAGTGCAGGAGTGCTCTGTTGGATGCATCATGAGGCTTCTCGTTGCAGAAAAGAATGTTTGCCTTTGGTCCAACATGAGAATATCAACTCATGGACTCCAAAAAGAAGTGACCGCAACTTTTACTTTTGAGTTTAAGACTGAGTCCAGGGCTCTTTTTTTTGGAGACAGCCATCTGAGGCGGCGGCGTAAATGCCAGTATGTGCTGATTTGCGTACAAGCACGTGGCTCACTGCGCGTTTTCCAATTTGGTAGACATGTCTGCACTAAGACAAACATTCCGGTGCAGCAAAGGAGTGTCCCTGGAGACATATCTGATGAAGTGACATATTAGTGGCAGAAAGTTTAGCTAAATTTATGCCTGCTATCACCATATCCATATATTGGTGCAAGGTAGATTGTTGGCCTAACATGATTTTGGTAGATACACTCGTATGCAAAAGTTTGGGCACCCCTGATCATTTTCATGAGTTTCCTTTATAAATTATTGGTTGTTCGGATAAGCAATTTCATTTTAATATATCATATAGCCGACAAACACAGTGATATTTGAGAAGTGAAATGAAGCTTATAGGCTTTACAGAAAGTGTGCAATCATTACTTGAAGTAGGTAGGTGCATATATTTGGGCACCCCAACAGAAAAATCCTCCTTTTGCAGAAATAACAGCTTCTAAACACTTCCTATAGTTTCCAATGAGAGTCTGGATTCTGGTTGAAGGTATTTTGATTTAATGCAGGCTGTCCATGCTCGGAAAACATCAAACCTGACTGAACTGGAGATATTTTGTCAAGAAGAATGGTCAAAAATACCTTCAACCAGAATCCAGATTCTCATTGGAAGCTATAAGAAGTGTTCAAAGGCTGTTATTTCTGCAAAAGGAGGATCTACTAAATATTGATGTCATTTTTCTGTTGGGGTCCCAAATTTATGCACCTGCCTACTTTTGTTTCGGTAATGATAGCACACTTTCTGTAAATCCTTTAAACTTCATTTCACCTCTCATTGTTTTTCTCTGCTATATAATATATTTAACTGAAATTGCTGATCCGAACAACCAATGATTTATAAAGGAAAATCTTGAAAATGATCAGGGGTGCCCGAACTTTCGCATACGACTGTACATCCAGCATGGTGAAGGGTTTGTATTGTATTTCATACATATCCTGTATGAATGTGACTTAAATGTGTTGCTGTGACTCACATGTGTGCAGTAGCACTGAAGGAAAAGAAGACTCGGGAGAACTGGACTTCAGCACATTGTTAAAGAAGAGGTAAGAGTTGAAAATATTCATAAAGACAGTTATGAGATTACATATTCTTCTTTTAATGAATGCTATTTTCTCTGTCATTCTGGACCATTTTACATCTAAAGAGAGTAAGCAACATCGTTGCCATGCCAAAATCACACTGTCAGCATCCAAAAATAATTTGCCATGCAGCTGCATGCAATGCATGAACTCACTGATTAACAAGGCTGATCGATGGTTGACATCACTCACCTCTTCATCTCACTGTTAAGGCCATTTTAGTTGCGTGACCCAACGCATTCCACCACTGTAACAATTTATTCCCCTTGACGTTCTCAATAACCACACCAATGCTTGCACGAGTCACTCTGACGTTCGAATCTAATAGCCACTAATACTAATAAAATACTCATGTTTTTTTTCTTTTGGTTCATTTGATTGTTACATTTTAGGATCCTTTCTTTTTTTCTGAAATGCTGATTAATTCTGTTTAAATTGTTTTTGACATGCTGTGTTTTAACCTATCTGGTTTGTTTTGCTGCTTGGGCTCTACCTCTGAATCAGCAGCAGTTTCTTAAAAAATCGGTAAGGAACTGCTGGCACAATGAGTGTCAGGAAAATGTATTTTTGCTTGACAGGACATACAATACATTTTAAAATTTAATTATGAAAAATTGTAAATAAAAAAAGCATAATAATTGACTGGGTAGAAATGCCTTATTTTTAAATAGTATTTTTTTTGTTATTTTGTACATTTGGCAATATTTTCCAAGGCTAGAGCTATTCATACCCTTTGCTCTCATTATTATATTATATTATATTATATTATATTATATTATATTATATTACAGTATATTATATTATATTATATTATATTATATTATATTATATTATATTGATGATGATGACGATGATTATTATTATTATTATTATTATTAACAATAAAGTAAAGTAAAAGTAGCTTGCACAGATGTGCTTTCCAAGCTATCCCGGCTTCCTCCCACATTCCAAAAACTCGCATGGTAGATTAATTGAAGACTCATAGTGCTTTCCTGGGAAAATGAGCATGAATGCTTGTTTGTCTCCATGCCTTGTGATTGACTGGCTGTCAGTCCTGGGTGTAAGTATGTTGGGTTAGACTCAATTTTAACTGCTTCCTGTGTGGAGTTTGCATGTTATCCCTGTGCCTGTGTGGCTTTCCTCCAGTTTCCTCCCACATTCCAAAAGCATGCATGGTAGACTGATTGAGCACACCAAATTGTCCGTAGGTGTGAGTGCGGAAGGTTGTTGGTCTCTTTCTGCCCTTCAATTGACAATCAGTTCAGGGTTAGGGCGTACTCCCCAAAGTCAGCTGGGATAGGCTCCAGTACGCCCGTGAGCCTCATGAGAAGAAACAGTTCAGAAAATGGATGGATAATATTAATAACCTGCATTTAGTCATATTTATTTATCAACAGTTAGTTTCAGCAACAGGTGGAATCTTTTTAAATGGCAGCTATAAATTACAACGCATGGTAAAATCCGCGTTGCGCAAGCTCTCATGGGTCAAAATTAAATGCAACAAAAAACAATATGCTCGAAAGAAAGTCAAAAATCGTCAAAAATACATGAGGGACATATTTCCTGTTGAGCAGTGTTATTTATTTATTTATTTGTTTGTTTGTTTGTTTGTTTGTTTTCTAATTCACTGAAGGATGCACATTTTCCAAAGGTTATTCTGTCCTGTTAAAAATAAGATTGGCACAACAGGATTTCTTCATGTACTCGTGTGGAATGTGTATTGAAAATGATTTTCCTTTCTCAGAGCCGTGCAGATGAGCACAGAGCCTGATGTGGATATTTGGGATATTCTCAGCCATGCTCCTGCCTCGGAATATGAAAAAATTGCTTTTCAGCATGGCATCACTGATTTGAGGGGCATGCTCAAAAGACTAAAGAAGATGAAGAAGGAGGAGAAAAAAAGTGCAGGTTGGTGCAAGGTCAACATGAAACTGTACTTCAAATGGTCCAATCTAACAAAAGGCAACATGTCTGTATGCAGCTTTCCTGAAGAAGCTAGATCCTGCCTACCAAGTGACAAAGGGACATAAAATAAAATTAGCAGTTGAGGTAGCTAATCCAGATGTTGATGTCAAATGGCTGAAGAACGGACAAGAAATACATCTAACTGGAAGGTGTGAATGTGTAAACATTTCATCAATGCAACATCATTTTTGGAAAATTGATTAACTCTTGTATGTGAATTTCTCTCTATGATTGTCATTCTTCCACATCACCAGCAAGTAAGTATGGTAGACTATTGTATATTTAATCTAGCGTACTACATTGTTGGGGAATAAAACGGTTGCTATTTGTACAGGTACATTTTTGAGAGTGTGGGAAACATGCGCTACCTCACCATCAACCACTGCTCATTGGCTGACGATGCGGCCTACTGCTGTGTAGTGGGAGAGGAGAAATGCACCACAGAGCTTTTTGTTAAAGGTCCGTGTGTATTTGATGGTCTATTAAGCGTGCTTGATTTTGAGGGTAGATTCACGAGGGTTCTAAACATTTTGACCTGTTTGCTCCAGAGCCTCCTGTTGTGATTGTGAAGAACCTGGAGGATCAGATGGTCATGAAGGGTGAACGAGTGGAGTTACAGTGTGAGGTCTCGGAGGAGGGCGCAAATGTGAAATGGTTTGACTTACTTTTCATTCAAAATTTTTTTCTCTAATGTGTTTATGCATCCAATACACATGGGCAATTTAATAGTGAGGGGGAAAATATTAGAAACAGGTATGAGTCCTTTAAGTTCGATACAGGAGGAAACTACTGTACAATAATATAATTCATTTTTAAGTGAATTGCACTACTTAGAGGGCAGACCCCAAGGTATAAAAAATCCCAATTAAATCTAAATCAAATTTCACATTTGTATTCATAATCGTCTTTATATTGATCAAAGAGGAAACCAAGCATAATTGTTTTAATGAAAAGTTGCAGCACAAAATGTATCAATTCAAACTCCATAATATCTTATCTTTCTAAAGATATTTTTATGGAACTCGTTTGTGTGTATGCTGAATGATAACAAAATACTACATTCACTTCAATCCAATCCAAAAAGTCAAAGTCAAAGTCAGCTTTATTGTCAATTCCTTCACATGTCAAGACACACAAAGAGATCGAAGTTACGTTTCCCACTATCCCACGGTGACAAGACAGAGTTCATAATGCACATACAAGTAAACAAGAAGGGAACATCAATGAATAAATAAGAGTGATAGCACGCCAGCCGCTCCAGATGCACAGCAGAGTCCGGAATGATGACAGTCAACCAGGCCACAGTGTAATGCTGATGGAGGCACTGCATATCCAACAGGGAGAAGGACGGTGTGGAACTAACTCGAGATGAATCATTCAAGTATCGCTTCAAGAAAGATGGCTGCAAGCATATTCTGATCATAAATGAGGCCACAAAAGAAGACTGCGGCCATTACAAGGTCAAAACTAATGGCGGCGAGTCTGTGGCTGAGCTCATGGTGCAGGGTGAGTGTTATTTGCATATTAATCTGTGACAATACATCGTCGTAGAATATATATGGCTTCGTTTGGAATCACCTTGGTTGCCTTTCACAGTATTAAAAATGACTTTCAGAATAAAGTCTTATTTAAAGGTTTTCAAACGTTCCTGTATCGACGAATAACTCGACTTATAAAAACCAGAGAAACACGTCATCTTCACTACATAGTTCATCCATGTACAGAATCTTCTTTTTTTTTTCTTTTTTTTTTTTTTATGACAAAATCCAATGTCACTTTGAATTGACTGCTTTTAAAGACTCTTTCTTGAACATTACCCTAACTGTGTTGCAAGTGTCCCTAACATTTTTTTTACTAACCCAATTAGATTAACCCAATTTATTCAGTCTTGATTTACTGGTGGAATGAATAACATTTCCATTGCATATGAACCTCCCAAGTGATGCCTTAGGGCTTGACTGACATCTTCATTGTTTATAGTGTTATTGAGCTTTTGACAATTACTTGTCTTTAGGCTTCCTCTCAGAGTGGCAATAAAAGTTAGATGTTCAGCCAACAATTTTTATCAGAAGTGCACCGCAGAATTTTCATGTTGCAGAGTGTTTCCGCTTCCATTTCACTTGGCAAACCAAACTTAATTACTGAGGAGTTTGTCGACATTTTTTCTTGTTTTTTGGCGATGTTGCATCTCCAGTCTTCATCTACTCTGTGTGTGCAAGCATTCTGTGTTTCTTACTGGTCACAGTTGTACTGGCTGGTCTCATACAATTTTGCTCAAAAATCCAGAGTATGCCCTATCCAAGGCCAAGTAAAAATTCATTGGCTTGCAAAAAGAAACCAAAACCCTTAAAAAGTGGTCTTGAGGCCCTAACAGCCCTTGAGAACTACAGCAGTAGTGAACCTTTAAAGAAAAATCACATACACAAGTTGTCCTGTTCCATTATATCTATCATTCTGTTCTTAGGGAAGAGGGAATTTAGAGAGAGGGGTAAATAAATGGATTGGATCAAATAAATTTATGACATTTCGGAAAATACCTTTTCAAATGCACCCCTTAAAATGAAACAGTACAACCACATGATTAACAGTTTTTATTTTCAGGTGTATTATTATTATTATTATTATTATCATTATTATCATTATTATTATTATTATTAGTAGTAGTAGTAGTAGAGGTAGTAGTAGTAGTAGTAGTAGTAGTAGTTGCTGTTGTTGTATTAATGTTCAAGATAAAGCCTGATTTTTTTTCTTTTAGTATTAGCAAGATAACAAAAAGGTCACAGTTGCGTAATAAAGCAAAGTACTGTAAATTGAATCTCCAAAGAATATTCCTGTCTTGTGTACAACAATAACAAGATAAATACAATTAAAGCCAATTCCAAAGTCTCACGATTAACACTAATTGACAAAGACAAAAATGAAGGACATTTTCACTATGATTGTTATTGTTTTTGTTAGTTTTATGAATGTAAAGTGTAATTTTACTGAGTATTCAAAAAACATTATTTTATATAATTTCTGCAAATATATATATATTTTTTCTATGTTTATTTAGGGTATTTCAGTGTTTTTTCTCAACAACCTTGCTCCATTAGTTTGAAGTGTGTGGAAACTCAATTAGGTGCTCACCTTAAAGATCTAGCGCATCTTAATTTTTGTGGAGGGGGGGGGGGGGGGGGGAGTCGAGTTTTCTGTGTTTGTAAATTTGGTAGACTGCACTGCTTCACGTTCCATGGACTGAAGGCGTCACACGCCTGACATACTTGTGACAGAACATAGACTTAGACTAGACACTAGTGGGGTATGCGATTTTGTTGAATTTGAGCCAGGCACAGACAGATACGCAAATTTATTGCATTGCCTTTTATTGTGGTTGTCTCGTTTGTTTCCAACTTGCTGAAGGCTCTCAGGCTCTCTATTATGTTCATACATAGGGTGGGTTTTTTGACTGTGCAGAGAAAGAGCTGGAAGTCTACCAGAGCATCGCTGACCTCACAGTGAAGGCGAAGGATCAGGCGGTATTCAAGTGTGAGGTGTCGGATGAGAATGTGAGAGGAACTTGGTACAAGAATGGAGTGGAAGTCAAGTCAGATGCCAGAATAAACATCACACATATTGGCAGGTAACGTTACTACCGTTCATGTATCGTTTGCCAAATGTATTGCCAGGAGGGCTCAACATTTGACCCATTCAGGATTCACAAATTGACAATTGACAATGTCAAACCTGAGGATGAGGCAGACTACACATTTGAACCAGATGGCTACGCTTTCAACCTCTCAGCAAAACTCAATTTCATGGGTACGATTGATCCCTTTTATTTGGTTGAAACTGCTAATCTGTCACAACTAATTAACCCCCAGAATCTTCTATGTTCTATCACTAGCTCATATGATATGTTTTGTCCTTTTCCAGAGGTGAAGATTGACTTTGTGCCACGCCAAGGTAATTATATTAACCTATTTGCACTAGCTAATGGGATATACAATATTTTTATTACCATTATTACCATAACAAAATGATGAGACACTTCTCAGTGTCATTAACTTCCACTCCACATCACTGAAAAATATATTCATGAACATTGTTGAACTATCGAATTAATCCCTTTTGCCCAGTTCTAAATTGATTTTCACTTAGGAATGAAATAATAGCCTTTATTTTGGACTTAGCAGAAATGATCCACCTTATTCCTGAGGTCTGTCCTGTAGGAACAAATGTGGGAGGAACTGCTGATAAGAGACTTCTGGTCAAATGCTCTCATTGGTTACAATGATTTCACTTCACGGAGCGGTGTATTTGAGTGATTCTCTACACCCCCTTTTCCAAGCGATCATTGAATTGGGAGCTTATTGCGCCACTGTCGATTTTACTAACAAGCAGAAGAAGTTGAATCTGGGACAAGAACATTACTGGCTGTCCCAGACAAGGAAGGAATTTTTTACATTTCTCTCATCTGAAACGACAGAGTTCGGAATATAGTTAGACACGACTGTAACTTGTCATCGCTGGCAATTTTTTTTTGTTTTTTGTTTTTGTTAAACTGGAAGTGCCTCCCACATTTCACGCTAAGGATCATGGGCGATGGGAATAAAACGGATATTGATGTTAGTACGGACAATGGGCCTCAATCAGGAGCCCCACCCCCCTGTCAGACTCGCAACACTTCAGTCATCTCCATTTCTTGCATGAGCTTACTGTCTGGTACAATGTGTAACTTTTTGTGTTCATAAGACCCTCCTAAGATCCACCTGGACTGTAGAGGCCACACAGCTGAGTCTACCATCGTAGTGGTGACTGGCAATAAACTTCGCCTGGATGTCCCTATCACTGGAGACCCTGCTCCCACTGTTGTTTGGACCAAAGGAGGGAAGGTAATCGTATCCATTGGTCATCATCTGCTCCAAATACACCAAATCCTGTTTCCATAATGTAGGTCATCACTGAGGGAGATGGCCGAGTCCATGTGGAAACCACCAAAGGCCATTGTATTTTCACTATTGAAGGGGCTGAGAGACAGGATGAAGGAATCTATTCAGTTGTGGTTCGTAACCCTGCTGGGGAAGATACTGCTGATATCAATGTGAAGGTTGTTGGTAAGAACATGAGCAAGCACCGTTCAACATTGCAAACATCAATGGGAGGAGTCAGATCAGAAATTCTGATTGGACTTTTGCCAGTTACTGAATATTACAGATGTAAAAATGCCTTTTTTTTTCCATTAGATGTTCCAGATCCTCCTCAAGCTCCCAAAATTCTCAGCGTGGGAGAAGACTCCTGTGTTGTCCAGTGGGATCCTCCTCTATTTGATGGAGGACAGCCGGTTATTGGTAAAGAAAGAAGAATGAAATGCCTATATTAAAATCTGCTAAAAATGACAGGCCTTATTAAAACAGTGATCAGGAATGGATCCCAAATCAAAACAAGATGCTCTTTGTATTACTAAGGATACGTATTGGAGCGAAAGAAAAAGAAGAGCTATCGGTGGATGAGATTGAACTTTGACCCATACACTGAAACAACCTACGAGGCAAAAAGGATGATTGAAGGAGTGGAATATGAAATGCGAGTCTACGCTGTCAATGGCATTGGCATGTCTCGTCACAGTCCGGCTTCACAACCTTTTGTGCCTGTTGGTGAGTCAAAAAGATTGGATGCTGATTTATTTAAGGGTGTGTGCATGTACAAAACTGAACCTGTCAATTAGATGCTGACAAATGAGAAAACTGTGGAAAAAAATTAATTTTAAGTATAAGCTCGGACTATCATAGGTGTAGTTTACATTTAAACTCTGCAGTTTAAATGCTCGGTTATGCTATTATAAACTCATAATGATACTTCCTTTTGAATTCCATGTTAGCAAGACATTCCCAAAAAGCTAAGAATGTTTTTTTATTATTATTAATTTTAACACCATTTGGGAAGTGAGAACATAAATTGTAGAAGCTTTGTAGGTGGAATTCTTTCCCATTCTTCATTGATGTACAACTTCAGTTGCTCAACAGTACAGACCGTTAAATATATATTATGTATTTACGATAGACCGAAAAGGATTTGCAAGTCGTTGTAAAGTTTTAGTCTGTCATTTCCGCAGTGTGACCGCGTTTACTGTGTGTGTGATTTATAGTTTTTTAATTAAGCAGAATCAGTGTTACCTTCATATGGTTATCTATGTCATGAAGTGAATGGAGCTGGGCGACCAAATGCAGCTTGGACCAGGGTTTATTGAACGAACTCAAAAGACCGACTATAGATGCTCGACGCGGGATGAGAATAACTGAACAGAAAGACGAAACAAGACGAGAACAGACAAGCAACTAGAGAAACAAGAAGACGTGAGACGCAAACAATCCGACAGGGGAGTGAGGGGCAGACAGGACTTAAATACAAGACAGCTAACGAGAGGCAGGTGACGGTGATCACACTGATCAGGGCACAGGAGGGGAGGGGCAAGCACACAGACACACAAACCGAAATTACGACAACATTAAAACATGGACACGAACTGTGACAGATCTTGACAAGCTATGTATATATGGGAGGTTGTCCATCTATCTACCATCTATCTACCATCTACCTATCATCCATCTACCATCTATCTACCTATCATCTACCTATCATCTACCTATCATCTACCTACCTACCTACCTACCTACCTACCTACCTACCTACCTACCTACCTACCTACCTACCTACCTACCTACCTACCTACCTACCTACCTACCTACCTACCTACTGTCTATCTGTCTATATATCTTCCCATAATTCCCAACATTAATTTCTCAACTATATCCTGTTGTGATTTAAACCTTTCTATTGTTGACTTCATCGCTTTATGCTGCCGTGGTATATAATAGGCAAGATAGCAAATGGAAGAGTAGCTGTTAGGAGGTCATGGATTATTTCCAAACACATCTCACTGGCAGTAAACTACTCATTAGGATGTACTCTCCATTGATTAATTCACTCTAATATGATCACTGTAATATTCAAACTGGCTATAGAGCCCTTCAAGCTGCCCTATGTGCCCCTTTCAGCCCCGACAAGTGAGCCCATTGGACTGTGCGTGGACGACATTAGTGACACCTCCATCACACTCAAGTGGCGAGCGCCTGAAAGGATCGGCTCAGCTGACCTGGAGGGCTATGGGGTCGAGTACTGCAAAGAGGGCAGTAAGTGCTGGAGCTAAACCGACTGTCTTTTCAACAAGGGTGTTTGTGTTGGTGCTGTTCAGCAGTTGTATTTTACAGGGGTACTGTATTCAATGTGGAAAGAAAGCTCGTAGAAGAATCTGTGTTCATTTTGGGTGAGTGTCAATATTGTGTTTTCTGAGTACAGCAGATGAGTGGATACCAGCCATTCAGGGTTTGACCGAGAGGACCTCACTGACAATCAGAGAGCTTACTACAGGAGACAAGCTGCAGTTTCGTGTGCGGGCATACAACATGGCCGGCCCAAGTGCAGCCGCCATCCTAGCTCAGCCCGTTACCATCAGAGAGATCATGCGTGAGTGAAGACTTCCCTGGGAAAGAAATCATGGAAAATGAAAATGCTGTGTTCTAATCATGATTTGTGATTCATGTGTATTTCTTGAATAGAACGGCCTAAAATTTGGCTTCCTCGAAATCTCCGTCAGACTCTGATCAAGAAAGTTGGAGACACTGTCAACCTTGTGATTCCATTTCAGGTGCAATAGGCTTGATTCATGCATACTGTAACTTGTGTGCTACTTTCTGTTACGTTTGATCTTTTGAGGTGATAAAGAAAATTAAAAGCAGCACATAAAGAGATGTGTGCAGGTCATCGATGATGTTTTTTTTCACATCACGCAGGGTAAACCCAGGCCTAAGGTTACATGGAGTAAAGATGGGCAGCCGCTAAACTCTGCACACGTCAGCATAAGAAATAGTGACACCGACACGATCCTATTCATCCGCAAGTCTGAAAGGAATCACTCGGGGCAGTATGATCTCCACGTGCAGATAGAGAACGTGGAAGACAAGGCCAAGGTCATGCTGCAAATAGTTGGTGAGCAATACCACCAGATAGAGTCCAAGACTTTACGGTCCAGAGTATAATAACATCTTCAACATGTTTGACATTTTATTTGTAGATGTCCCAGGACCTCCTGAGGCCCTGAAGGTTTTGGATGTCTGGGGCTTCAATGTCGCCCTCGACTGGAAGGCTCCTAGAGACGATGGAAACTGCGAAATAGCTGGTTACTGCATTCAGAAAGCTGACAAAAAGACCATGGTTAGTATTGCGTAAGGTCAAGTCAAGGGCATCATTCATGATGTGGCTACATGGCAAAAAATAGATAAAATTTTCAACAATATCATTCTACATCATTCCCTATCTTTAAATATCATTACATATCATTAAAAGCCGTTCCACGATTCCGCCATTCAGAATTGCACCATTCACACGTGATTTATCCAGAAATTGCAGTTGGTTCAGCTGTAAAGATAGCCTAACTAAATTACCGTTTTTCCGGACTATAAGGCGCACCTAAAAACCTAAAATGTTCTCAAAAGCCAACAGTGTGCCTTATAGTCTGGTGCGCCTTATATATGGACCAAATTCCTAAATTTAAACTGGCCCGAAGCATTGTGTCATGAAATCAATCATAAGTGGCTCGCTCAAGACTATGAATCATGAATCAAAAAGACTACGGATCATTATTTTGTGATTATAAAGTAATTTGTTGTGTCTGAAGTTAAAATAAAAAAGATAAAATGGAGAACGATTTGATTTGGATTAAAAATCTGACATGATGCATTAATGGTGCGCCTTATAGCCCGGTGCACCTTATATAAGGACAACGTTTTAAAATGGGCCATTCATTGAAGGTGCGCATTATAGTCCGGGGTGCCTTATAGTCCAGAAAATACGGTATATATTGTACACAATTATCAAACTGTTTGAGCACTCTTAATGAAATAATGTATTTTCTTCAACAACTTTGAAGGAATGGTTCACAGTTTTCGATCAGTACCGCAGAACCAGCTGTGTTGTTTCCGACCTCATCATGGGTAATGAATATGTCTTTCGAGTCTTTGCCATCAACATGGTGGGTCATAGCCCAGATGCCTGCAACACAAAAGACAGCATCTACATCCAGAAAACCGGTAGGTTGGACCATAAAGATCCAAGGACACTGAGTTATTGCTTTGATTGAGATCATCACCATGTAAAAGAGACTGTGCCAAAATGTAACCTGCACTAAACGCAAACTAATTCTGTAGGGATAGAGTGGAAGCCTGCCACCTACAAGGATCTTGACTTCTCACAGGCTCCTAAGTTCACGCATCCATTAGTGAACCGTTCGGTCATAGCAGGGTACAATGCCACTCTTAGCTGCTCCGTCAGCGGCATCCCCAAGGTCAGTGAGTTGCACTGCCCTAAGGAGATTTATGGATTTCATTGTGAATGAGCCAATGGTTTAACAATAATAATAAATTGATTTCATTGTGTTGCTGTTGGCAGAAAAGGCAAAATGAAATTTAAAAAAAAAAAGAAAAAACAAATTGGGGTTGCAACATGGATTTAGTGATTTATGCTAAAGCAAGATTATTAGTGATCAGATTAACATTTTAAATTGGGAATTTGTAAAATCTCATGCGTGCATAAATGGGAAAGTCCATTGCTTGCATACAGTTTGTCTGCTGCAACGTTTGTGTCTGCTGCATTGAATCCACACACTGACTGATAAAAGTCGTCCGCCACAAATAAATGTTCTTATCTTTAGACCCTCACGACCATTAGTAGTAGTAGCAGCCTAGTTGCAACACCAAACTCCACCCTTGAATCAGCATTGTAACAAAAAGCCCACTGTATACATACAGTAGAACAACTTCATTGTGTTTTAATATTTTATCTTTTATGTATTTTGACTAAAGAATATCAGAGACCTTTTTAAACACATGGGAACTTTGAATTGTGAAATAATGCATAATAAGACATAGTAATGGAAATATATTCTGATATGTTTTCTTGTTGTTAGCCAAAAGTGACCTGGTACAAAAACAAGATGGACATCACAAATGAAGCCAAATACAGGATGCTCAGTAAGCACGGAGTGCTGACCTTGGAAATTCGAAAGCCTTGTCCATTCGATGGAGGGGTGTACATGTGCAAAGCAGTCAATGCTAGCGGGGAAGACATTGCGGAGTGTAAGCTGGAGGTTCGCCGTAAGTATACAGATGAAAACCCTTTCAGTGACAATTTATTAGCCTTTTTCATTTGTTGTTCTTAAGACATTTAAAAACTTTTAGCGATTCACTCTAGGCAATAATACTAGTGAAGCATTACAGAGTAGAATTTTATGTCCCAGTTTTTAACTAGTGGTCAGTTTTGCTTCACTAGTAACTTCCTCTTACCAGTGAATAAAGAGCGTACCGATACTGTACATGGACCGTAAGATGGATATCACGGATAATGTATAAATGCTCATATTGCCATTCTCATTGATATACATAAACACGTACTGTATTTTCCAGACTATGAGTTGCTCCGGAGTACAAGTCACACCAGACATAAAATGCATAATAAAGACGAAAAAGACACATATAAGTTGCACTGGAGTACAAGTCGCATTTTAGGGGGAAATTTATTTGATAAAATCCAACACCAAGAACAGACATGCCATCTTGAAAGACAATTTAAAATAAAAATAGAATAGAGGCAACAACAGATTACATTGATTGTACGGTATGCTAAAATTAGATGACACAAACAACCAACTGAGAACGTGCCTAGTATGTTGACAAAACATATTACGTTATTTAAATAACAATAGAATAAATAACATGCTAACAGGTTTACCAAACCATCCGTGTCACTTCAAATCACTCAATCCAATGAAATCTTCATTCTCTGTCAACTTTAAACAACTACGCTAACTCCGGAAGTAGAAGATGCAGCGCTTCCTCTTCTACGTCGCTTACATCAGACTCATCGTCAGTTGCAGTTCCAATTATTCCACAGGCCAGAGCGCCCTCTTGCGGTTTAGTGTGAAAATAACATGCAAAATGATATTATGTGTTAATAATTTCACACATAAATTGTTCCTGAGCATAAATTGCACCCCTGGCCAAACTATGAAAAAAACGGCAACTTATAGTCCAGAAAATACGGTACATAGTAAATAGGTCTATGACTATAATCTATTAAACATAATTGTACTCACACCATCATCTATAAGCAAGGGGAAGCCGATTCTTCTTCTAGCTCTTATTGGGAGGGATTATTTAACGGCTGCTTTACAAGGCCAGCCTTTTTATGCATGTACCGTAATTTCCGGACTATAAGCCGCGACTTTTTTCCAAAATTTTGAACCCTGCGGCTTATAGTCAGGTGCGGCTTATATACGATTTTTTTCATGATTTTTGTGATGACTTGATCACTTTTATACACTCGCAAAAAGGCTGTGGACCACTGTTGTGCGGTATCTTGAAGAACAAAACAACAACAAAAATACTATTTTGAAACACTACTATGGCCGCTGCTTATTCTGGCTGTGTTGCTTGTGACTATTATGAGCTTTAGTAGGAATACACGCTAGGTGACCTGCGTCAAAAGGCTCTAAACCCTTTTTCATTCTTCTGACATTGTCCTCACCAAAAACAAGTTGTAATGAATGTGAACTTTTAATGCATTTTATTCAGAAGGTTACTTTGAACCCTGAGGCTTAAATGGCGGCGCGGTATATTTATGGATTTTTACGGCTTTCTGTGTACTGTCTTTCTTTGTAAAAAAACTCATGTGCACGTGCGGCTTATAGTCCGGTGCGGCTTATGTAAGAAAAAAACTAAAATATCCCTGAATTTTAGCTGGTGCGGCTTATAGTCGGGTGCGGCTTATAGTCCAGAAATTACGGTACGTATGTATATATTTATTTATATTATTGTTATTTCCAAGAATCTATGTTTTAATATTGATATCCTCGATTAGAGGCGGCTCGGTGGCGCACTGGGTAGCACGTCCGCCTCACAGTTAGGAGGGTGCGGGTTCGATTCCACCTCCGGCCCTCCCTGTAAGGAGTTTGCATGTTCTCCCCGAGCCCGCGTAGGTTTTCTCCGGGCACTCCGGTTTCCTCCCACATCCCAAAAACATGCTTGGTAGGCCGATTGATCACTCCAAATTGTCCCTAGGTGTGAGTGCGCGTGCGAATGGTTGTTTGTCTCTGTGTGCCCTGCGATTGGCTGGCAACCGGTTCAGGGTGTCCCCCGCCTACTGCCCGATGACGGCTGGGATAGGCTCTAGCACGCCCGCGACCCCCGTGGGGACTAAGCGGTTCAGAAAATGGATGGATGGATGGATCCTCGATTAGGACTAATATTATGTTACCACTTCTGTGATTTGACATCTAGAGTGTTAATAGCTGTGTATTTTATTTGCCTTCCTTGCAGCTCAAATTGGAAAAGAAGAAAAGAAGTAAGATGGCACAGTTCATTGTTTGCCAAACTAGCCTCACTGAGTGGTCACCTTTTTTGGACATGTGAAGCTTTCCACCTTGGTTGCAATTTCCTTTGCAATCAACTCACACCCATGTAGTATATCCCAAAGATGTACAGTACATGTCAAACTATATAACAATAAAAGTATTTTTTGTCTGTCAATCACACATTTCCCCCTTGCACGTTACTGAGCTGTCTTGTTGCTATTTGTCGTGATTTATAGAAAGTGCAAGAAGTGTGCTGTTAATTTTCAGACATGCACAGGAAGGGATATTTGAGTTGCTGTTGGCTCAGGTTTTATTGCAGCATAGCTTCGCTAAAGCCAAAAGGTATGAGGCATGTGTCTCATGTGTACACCAATGGGACATAGTATGTGTGTGTGTCTAAAATAGCTGACATGTCTTTTAAACCGCAGAGCACATGTGTGAGAGAAAGTGTAAACACATGGTGGTATGTGTCTAACAGAGAGGGGTTGTGCTGTCCTAATGAGTCTTACGACACATTTCTTCATAACCATTTCCTGCATTCTTAAAATTATGGTGCAAAACATGACAAATGGCAACACTACTTCTCTTTATAGTCTTGCCTTGGCAAGGACTTCACAACTGAATGACTGTATCTGCCTCTTAAATACATGTTTAAACTTGATTTGATGAGTTCTGCAAGCAGCTGTTAACTTTGATAGGCTAAACGGAGCTGATGGTTTTAAAGAAATATTTAACTTGATGACACAAATAAAAGCAATTCATCGTTTTTTACTGATACATGATAACTTGGTTAAAAAAAAGACAAATCCTCTGCAATCCAAATAAAATCACATTAAAAGTTGCATTTAACTGTAGCTTTGGATTCCGCTATGTGAAGCACTTTGGAGCTATTTGCCCTGATCGGTTAAAAATAGTAGCCTATAGTGTTCTTAAAAAAAAAAAAAAACATCAGCATACGAGAACCAACACCACAACCATGCGTGTGTTGAAGAGGAACTATTGGTCATACGGATTCTGATACTTGTCTACAGTAGTTGCTATTATTTCATCTGTTCAAAGTTTCATACTGCTTTTACCATCACTTAACTCTGTCCAAGTTGTATATGGAATAATACCCAGGCGATGCACATGCTTTTCGATAGACAATACAATTGACTTAACAACATCAAACTACATACTGTATCATGTTTTGAATAGCCATAAAATAAATTGTCTTTATGAAACTCTTCAATTTCAATGTCACAGGCTCTAACTTGCTAAAAGTACCTCACGCCAAGTTTACATACTCGAGTAGTGGTGAAGTGGTTAAGTTGTTTCAGTAAATAATTGACTTTGCCATCGCAGGGCCACGGTTTCAATCGGCCTTTGAAATAATAAATTATAACTTGCAACTTGAATAATAATAAAAATAATAAATTATAACTTGCAATAATAAATTATAACTTGAAACTTGCAAATGCAAGTCTACTTCCAGACTTCCACTGAACCGAACCAGACGAATCACATATTCAACATGCGCTATAAAACTACTTGAAAGGGACATTTGTGACTTCTCCTTGATTGAGGTGCAACAACCATTATGAAACACTTGTTTAGTTTGCACAGATTTATTCACATTTTTTTTTCTACATGAGCAGATTAAACAATACAGCCTGGGAAGATCTCATGAAAAGAACAAGAAATGAACCAAGAAAATAACATCAGAACATCTATCTATAAAACTAATTCTTACTGTATAGTTTGGTTAAAAAAATAAAAATCACAGTATACAGTATAGATTCCTCCCACAAATAGTACTTGACATTATGCTCGCACAAAAGGGTCAACATAAAGCCAGGGATGCCAACAAAATGAACAGAAAAGAAAAAAAGAAGGAGGGTTGTTTGTAAAGTACTGCTGCTAACTACAACCGTGGAGGTAGCTTCCTAGAGTAGCATCCCAGTCTTCGATTTGTTCAAATAATTTATAGATAGCTACAAAATAGACATTAACACCTAGATTCTTAATAAACATCAACTTAACTACAAAAACACCTGTAGATTATCACCAGTTGGGATAGGAGACAATCAAAGGACATTTTGGCAAGTGCGACAGACAACAAAGGCATTCTAGACAATGCTGACGTGTACCCAAAAAACTAAAAACATCCACTCAAGGACACAAGATTGTCTTGATGGTGAAGACAACGTTCCATTGGCTACATTCCTGAGCACTTGTCGATACATGCTCCAAGGGTGGAACCACTTTGCCCTCTCACACAGTCACATTTGAAGATGCTTGGCAATGAGAATAATATGCAGAACACTGGAGAAATGTTGTTCGGTACAGTAAGAGACAAGACAGATTTTGGGAAAAAAAGATAACGTCCTACAGTATAATGATGTTGCTGATACACTGGAGTAGATTTGAAGAGCCTTATCTGACAATATATTATCTCTGCTAATTTTAGACTTCGTGCAACGCAATTACATTTAACTTCACTAAAACTGTCTTGTTAGTGCCGACTAGTTTCAAAATAAAAGTGCCCATTGGTCAGCAAAGCAACGAAAGATCCCGCATTAAAGCAACCTGTTCTTATCTTGAAAACATCAGCATGAGTGGCGTTTGATTATAATCTATGGCATGACGACCCAGGGTCTTCAGTACGGACACGGCATTTGGAAGTGTCCGATGAGCAAACAAGACCTTATTTACATGTACCGGTAATGTATTTTAAAAATACACTATTTGCAAGAACCTGAAAAAAAGCTGGTTATTAGTTACTGAACAAGGTTATCGTTCCAACAAATGACACAACCTCCATCCAAACATTGCTGCCACTCAAACAATAAATAAGTTCAGCACTCAAAACAGGCAAGGGGAGAGCTGTTGCTCAAAACAGTGATATCTGCTACTTGATCACATTCTTAGTCTTGGTGACTTAATACAAGCAAGTGTTAAGAGGAGACTGACAACCTCTCAAACCATTATCACACAATTCCGTCAATTTCACCTTTGAGGTGGAGACCACCAGACTTACACATTCACAAACCTGTTGGCTACACTTATGTATGTAAAAAATAAAATAAAATAAGATGGCAGTATAAAATGATCATTGGCTGCAGAGGCGCTTTAACATTTGACAGGGTTGAGAATAATTCAAAAGCTTAGGAGCGCACAAAGTAGCCTCGTCAAACACAAGAAGCAGGCACAGGTGGCGAGATGTCTTCCTCAATGTCCATCGGCCAGCTTTTGAGAGTTCTTTCTTCCACATACACCAAATTCAGAGTTCCCTTTAAATGAGTGCTTGCGTCTGTTCACACAATAAAAACAGACCTAAGTGCTTGTTGTGATCTTTGACCAAGGCAAATGTTTTTGTCCCCTGGTGAACTAATGTCACATAGATCTTTGCGCAGACAATGCAGACGGTGCGCCTTAGTCTTTGACTCTAGGTATGCTGTATGAGTAGTGTACTAGAGGGAGGCCTCTGCTCTGGCAGAAGCAGGCTCTGCCGCATGCCTGAACTTGGTCTGAGCTGTCAGATACAAACGAGTCCCCTTCGTCCGCATACTCGGACTGAGCGGACGGCGTACCGCTCTCTGCCCAGAATCCCTCAGCGCGCTGGCATGTGCTTACGCCTGTCAAGAGGGTGGGACAGCTGTGAGACTTCACCAAGTGTCTGCAGACGGTGGAGGATGAGCAGGAAGAGCAGGTCTTGGTATGCAGCGTTGCCTCACACTCTTCACACACAACCATCTCCCCGCAAAGTTGAGAGTAAACGCCACAGTCAAAGTTTAATTGAGCGGAGGAGCCGCCACCCGTGAGCTCGGAGTCTTCGCCTCCATCGTCTCTGTGATTTTCGCCTCCCGTTTGTTTTGTCTCCCTGCTCAATTGTCCACAGCTGCGTAACCTCAGCCAGTCCTCCCTGAAAGCTGGGCTAAAGAAAACATAGAGAACTGGGTTGAGGCAAGCTGGCAGGGGGAAGAAAATGAGAGTGACGGACTTGGCGATCTCGGGGCCTCCAGCGGTGGACCCCGTTAGGAGGGGGGCGAAGGAAAAAGCAGCCACGGGGCAAAAAAAAATGCAGTTGGTGAAGATGAGCCAAGCTACATGGCGGAGGGCACCCGTCTGCTCCGGGTCAACCAGCTCCACCCTTCCGAGATGGCAGTACAGCTGAGTGTATACAGCTGCCGTGAACAGGTAAGCCAGTGCATTCAGCAGCACCAGGATAACCGTGACGCTCAGGGCCGGACTCTCGGCCCCGGCGAAGGGCAGGCAGAGAGGAGAAGCGGACTGCTGGCTGAACCTCACAAGTGGAAGGCAAGCGGCAGCGGCAGCAACCAGCGCTAACAGCCCCGCGGCCAGGCCGAAGCGTCGCTCTCGTCTCCAGCATCCTCTTCGGCCGAGGCCGCTCCTCCTGGGTGACATCACTTTGCTGAGAATATCCCGCACGGCCACGCTGCGCTCCACTGCTGCCAGTAAGAGCAACAAAACTGCCCACTCTGACGAGAAGACTGCAAGAATGCCCGCAAAGTGGCAGCCAGGTCCCATTTCCCACCACACGCCGAACTCGGCGAAGGATCCCCAAGTAGCAGCGTCCACCACAGTCAACACGCCCACATACAGGCTCGTGAGCAGGTTTGCCAAGGCGAGAAGCCCCATCAACAGTCTGGCTGGCGGGATGGATGGAGCCCACCAGTGGGAGTGTCCCAGGTTGCAGTGGGTGGGAGAGAAGGTGGCAACCAGTACTAGACTGTTAAAAAACAGCGAGACCAGGCAGATGAACCAGACTGTCAGGCGGATCATCCAGTTGCCGAGAAGATGCTGACAAGGCTTAAAGGCACCTAAACACAGAAAGAGAAAAGAAAATGGCAATCAAAACACCAAGTTAAACACTGGTACACTGAGGGCAAAGGTAGGTGGGCTTGGGTGGGTGGGTGTGTGTTTGGCGGGGGGGGGGGGGGGGGGGGGGGGAAACTGGCTTGCCTGGTGAGGGAGAGCAATGCATAAGCATTGAAATTCGTTCTACCGCCTCTTCGCCTGAAAGATAAGTAACAAATGTTAGGGAGGAGACTTGCCATATTTAGAGCTCAAAGCAACATCATTAAGTAAAGTGGAGTGGATTACATCGAGATAGCATTGCAAATCTTCAGTTTACACGACACATTCTGAAGGGGAAGGGTGTGACTGACTGCAGCATTCTCACCTGCTGATCGCTTGACGTCACTTTCCTCACAAGAACGTGTCACCGAGTCACATCCGACAAATGCGCAACATTGGTAGGCATAAGGGACGGAAATGGATCTACAAGCATACACGGTTTTTGGTCAGGGAAATATTTGCTTTGCAAATAATATTTGACCTTTTGAACAACCATTTCTCACCAACTTTATGAAAACAACAACACGTTTTTCGAATTGCCTTACTTTTAAGCTACTGTGGTAAATACAACTTGGTAAAGACTTGTTTGCACACAAGTTGAGTGACACATTTATTCTTCAGCATTTCCTCACCTGAGTTTGGGTAACTGGTTCACAGTCAGCACATTTTTCATCTGTGGATTCCCTGAGAGTTTCAGTTGACTGAGAGTGCTCAGTCCAGTCGTCGGAAGCATAGTCAGATAGTTCATACTCAGATCTCTGCAGGGATTGATTGCACATTTAATATTATTCTCGCTAAAACAGAATTGCAGTCTGGGTGTTATGACCTGAGAAGCACATACAAATGTTGGCATGATTCTCAAATAAGCACATGAGGTGCTGATTTTTCATTCTCGACCCACCGACCTCATGGATGAACAGCACATCTGTATGAAGATATGCCATTTTATCATCACTAAGTAAACTTTTTGTCATTTTTTGTTTCCCAATTACAACAGGGCTACAAAATGGCACCTTATTGTCCTAAAACAAAAGAATTTACCGGATACATGGATATGGCGGCTGACTTTGAATTGAGGATGGTCTGAACTATTCTTAATGTGCAAAAGTGAGGTCACGGACATGAACTGGAGCGCAATATTCAATTTCCAGTGCTCATGCGCTCATGCTGATATTCGTCCCTAGTCAAGTAATCATTCATACTTACAGGTTAGTGAGAGCAGCAAGGGTGAGAAAAGCATCAGCGTGGATGAATTGGATTTTATTTCTACTCAGGTCTCTGTGGAAAACCAGAACAATGAACCAAAACTATGAAGGTATACAACAATTCATGCATCCAACTGTGTAGAGAGGGAAAGAGCAAGAGAAAGACTGAAGTGACTTACAGTAAACGAAGAACAGTAAGTCCTTGAAAATGTTCCCTTCCTATTTGCTCAATTTGGTTGTGCTGAAGGCTTCTGTTGATTGAAAACAAAACGTCATTCAGACTTGCAGCGTTCAAACAAGATATGAAGACATTTGTCATTTTAAGGATATTTCCAAGCCCCAGCCATCTTATACGTATCAAAACTCACATCTCCTGCAGTTGGACACAACCCTGAAAGGATGGTAACTCCTTAATCTCATTGTAGGACAAATCTCTAAAGAGGAGAACATAAACGACTAATTAGCTCAGTGGGAACATCCGAAACGAAGGCGTGACGACATAGACAAGTCAACACACAAGGAGCCGAAAGGGAACGTTTCTTACAGTGTCCTTAACAGCTTGAGATCGTCACACAGATCAGCGGGGACAGAAGATATCTTGGTCCCTGACAGTGTCCTGGGAATACAAAAAACTCATCAGCCGCTGAGACGCACACAGTGATTATTCATTCAGGTTCCCTCACAGGCTCTCGATGTTGTTTGTCCACGTGAGGATTGGGAAGTCATGCATCATGCCTGCCCCACGCAGCACCCTGGGAAACACACCATGAGAAAATATACAATGTAGTAAGAAATATTGAGACCAAAGCATGGGACAGCGAGGAAAATCAGACTTAAACAATCAATTGCATGCTGCATATACACAATATCGCATACAAAACCTTTACACACATTAACAACATTAGACTGAGCTTTGTCAGGAAGATATGTGACTTACAGTGAGTGGAGATCAGACAAATTCTGGAAAGCTGAAGCACCGACAAAGGACAGCGGGTTGTCATAGAAATGTCTGCAATGACGGACAACCGTTTCTTTCACATGAATGGTTTCGTCCTTTGGACAGTGTATGCAAAAACTAAATAGTGTGATTTGTCTTTTAAGGGGTGGACCGGGGTGCGTGTGTTTGATCTTACATGGTTCTCAGCAGGGGGTTGTTATGAAAAGCTCTTTCAGGTATGGAAGCAATATCGTTGCTATGGAACCCTCTGTAAGAAAAAGGCCATTGGACGTGTTGAGAGATGTAGAATGCATAAAATGTATAAAGGCACTGTCAGGTAAATAAGACAAGGCAAGTCAAAAATTGTTGCCCTCAGTGAGGAGGACATTAAAACAGCTTGTGGTATTCGACGTAATAGTGAATCAAAGTTTCAACCCACCGTTTTTGTCTTTATGACAAACAAAAAGAAAAAGGTAGCCATTGACTAATTCATGATGGACGACGTGTTGAGAAGGGAGCAAAAAGTGGTGTCCACTATTACCGGCTTTGATCTCTGCCCACAACCACAGACACTTTTTCTTCACATCGCTCCCAAGACAAAGTCGGCATCAGCGAGGTGTCTTTTGTGTTGCGGGAAGGTGGGATTGTTTCAACCAAATCGAATTTCCCAATTATGGCAACCTTTGTTTCCTTTGTTTGAGATAGCATGCCAGTTCTTAGCACTGCCACTATCATCACTTGTACTACACTGGTAATTAGCTCTGATAGATTCACTAATTGTATCACGAAAAGCCACCAAGGAACTTTAAAAAGAACTGCTAGAGCATAAGTGGATCCACGTAACCACACTGACGCCGTGGGAACGGTGCGGCGCAGATTTGACAAAAATGATTTCACGGCTACCTGCCGTGGATTGCGGAGAAACGCTGTAACGGGAAAATTCTGAAATTCTACCTAACGTGTTTTAGTATGTCTCCGTTTTCATAAGTAAGGTAGCATCTATATAGTGAATGAAACATTGGACTTGGCAGAATTTGGAGGTACATCTGACAATACCTGTAAGGTTATCAAGACGACCACAAATCTGAGCGATAGTACCAAAAAAAAAAAAGCGATAAACTTACAGTTCTTTCAGTTTGGGCAGGTCTTCTATTGCTTCGGGAAACACAATCAGGTTGTTGAAGTTGAGATCCCTTCAATGAGGAAAAAAAACCATGTCGGTCAGCACACGGTTCGCCAGCATTTTGTACTGAGAGAATCTTGAGCTATAAGTCCAAACACATTACAGCGATCCCTCGCTACTTCGCGTTTCGTTTATCGCGGCTTCACTACAATTTTTTTTCAAATTAAAAAAACAAGTAAAAAAAAAAAAAACAACTTCTAAATTGAGGAAACGTGTCTAACCTTTAGGACGATGTAGTATTGCTCCAAATGTTCGTTTACATTCCTTTAGAAGTCTGTTTTCGCGTGTTAGCACGATTGCGAATTAGCATCTTTCCGCTAACTCGTTAGCCTGCCCAGTACTTCTTTTTGGTGACCGTACTTCGCGGATTTCACTTATCGCGGGTGGTTTTTGGAATCAATTATCCGCGATAAACGAGGGATTACTGTATATAGAAATACAACTTGTTCACAAGCCACCATTCCTTGAACCGTTGGTAAAAGATGATTGAAACATTTGCAATTTGCCAAAGCACCCAAATGTGTCCTCCTTATACAGAACTGCTAACAGTATAACAGTACAGTACAGTGATTTATTAGTAAGTTTTGTGATGGCAAATCTCATGTAAAATACATTTCTGACCACTATCAGCAAATCACACAATAAAGCAAATGTATTAGATTTAATATAGGCTGATTTGAACCCAAGAGAGAATTTGGTGATGCATTGATATGTAGGAAAATGTAGTAGTTAACCCCAGTAGACACACAAAAGAATCACTGTGACTCCTTTGTTAATCAGTAAAGGACTCTGCCCATTAAAGGATTTTTATGGCTGTGTGGCAGGAAGCAGCAAACAGTGGGAGGGTAGTTTTGATAAGAATCGTGTACTTTGCTCTATTTATCCTCAGCAATTACAGGAGGAAGTGGAGACAATGATGTCTGGAGGACCAGAGCAAGGGTGGGAGTGGGAGGTGTTGTTAACACATGCATACACATACATATACACGCCACCCATTCACTCACATGCCCATTAACTCATAACTTACAGTGTTTCCAGGTTCACAAGACCAGTGAAGCAATTGTTGCCAATCTCTGTAATTCTGTTGTTGTGAAGATGACTGAAATAAACAAACAACAACAAAGGTTGACTCTCCCAAAAGAACCTTGACGTGCAATACATAGGACTAATGTGCTTTTCCAGCCAGGTTTATTTGATTTCCCTTTGTGGTTTATTTGACTTCCCTTTGTGGTTTTGCACCCACTGTCGTTTATTGTTCAGTTTATATAATACAGGGTCGTCAACCTGAATGTTTCTCTAGTGCAGGGGTGTCAAACTCGTTTTTGTCGCGGGCCACATTGTAGTCATAATTTCCCTCGAAGGATCATTATGACTGTCAACGCCTAATACTATTTACAGTATAGGCTACACGGCAAACTGATGAATAACCAGTTCTGAAATCAGAGACTAGTCAAAACTGTTCAAATTGTTTAAAAAGATGAATGGTAATAAAAATTGCTAGCAGTATTTCTATTTTTAAAGAGTGAAGACAATTTCTAATTTTAGTAATGACACAAAGTCGATGCAAAATTTGTCTTCGCAGGCCACATAAAATGATGTGGCGGGCCGTATCTGGCCCCCGGGCCTCGAGTTTGACACCAATGATCGAGTGTGACTGAGAGTTTCTAATAAGTAGGCATACATTTTTAAAATCATCATTATAAGAGCATCACTACATTTGAATAGGGTTTGGTTTTCAACTCAAAGTTATGAAAATAAAGTACTACAATACAAACTTTGTTGTCATATTGTTTTTCATCATAACACGGCCTTGCATCCTTTACCTGTCGCGGGTTATTTAAGTAAAGCAGAAAATGTTCTTAGTCACTCTGTGTCCCTAATGTTTCACAAAGACAACAAGCAGGTTGATCCAGTTCTATCTCTGTTATCATATAAGGACTGGAAAGTTCCTTTAGTCTGCTTTGGACAATTAAAAAAAAAAAAAAAAAGATTCCTTAAGTGTTCTGTGTCACGTTACAATAATACGGTTTGTATACTGCTTGTCCTCTTTAGAGTTGTGATGATTCTAATATAGAACTTACTATTTACATCAGGTTAAAACGAATTTAACTGTGAATTCCTTCATTGGAATTTTTTAATAAATTAGACTGTTGTGTAAAGTGCTGATTATTTTTGTCAGTTTTCTTTTTGTGAGATTTGACAGTAAATAGTTCATGATATTTTGGCTGTCCAAGGAAAGACTGTGCAGCTTCAAACAGCGTAGGGGATGAGTGTAAAGAATATTGTGATACTTTAACCCAGGGAAGGTAAAATGCCATAAAGGTCAAAACCTGAAATGTGTTTTGTTTGTACCTAAATTTAACATGACAATTACATGATTACATGATAAAACTTACAGGACAACTAGACTGGTGAGGTTTGCAAAGGCGTTGTCTGGTATGTACGAGATGCGGTTGAGGGCCAATGTTAGCGCTTGTAGGTTTGCCTGGTGCCGAAGAGAACCAACTGGGACCTCTGTAAGGTTGTTGTCGTCCAACCATAGATGCCGCAGTTGCTGAAGATCCTTAAAACTGTCATCTGGAACCGTAGTTATATGGTTTGCATCCAGTCGGCTAAAGGAGACGGGGGGGGGGAAAACAATTAAGACAGGATTACAACAAAATAATTGAGGGGCTGATTTTGACCAACAGAAGCTTAAACTATATATATATATATATATATATGGCCTAAGCAGAAACAAGAAACATCCATTCAGTTTTTCAGTAAACACAACCATTATAAATATACATGAGAAAAATTCCCGGAATCTTATATTGGTATAGTACTTCACATGTTTATTAGACCACCCAAATGTAAGGTTTATGCCAGTTGCTAAAAAAATGATTTAGTTTTTTTATTTGGATGTGAAATTTGAAATATTTACTTCCATTCGTGAACAGAAGTTCATTTTAGTGGTTGTATTGTGCTTAGATTCTGATTTCTCAGAGAAGCCCAGTAATTTTGGGCAAATTTGGATTTTGCCATTTGCAAATCTGTCCAGAATATGTACGTGTTCGAATAATTTTCTGCCATTATCCTCCCGCTCACTGTGTGTCTCGCCCTCCCTCAAAATTCCTCAAGTGTCTGAGCTGGAAGGAAAAACAGTGTTGATTGACATTTAGCTCTCTGGGGCTTCATACAAAGTGAGTCCTGGCTCCACAAGCGCATATAACTTCAGCAAGAGACAGTGAAGAGACGAAAGGAAGACGGGATAACTAACTAACTAACTAACTAACTAACTAACTAACTAACTAACTAACTAACTAACTAACTAACTAACTAACTAACTAACTAACTAACTAACTAACTAACTAACTAACTAACTAACTAACTAACTAACTAACTAACTAACTAACCAACCAACCAACCAACCAACCAACTAACTAACTAACTAACTAACTAACTAACTAACTAACTAACGTCTATTAGAACATTTACTTTAATTAATACACTCAACTTATCCCTACTGTCCCTACTGTCTGTGTGTGCATGCAAGTAAAGAGATTGTAGTAACTCACAGAGACTGGAGGAAATGAAGACTCTTCAAGGCAGCGCTAGGCACTGTCTTAAGTTGATTATTCTGGAGCATCCTAAAGACAAAAAGGATCACTGTGGTTTTACAATTAAACCAGTTGGTTCATCAGATACAATACAAAAATTTAACAATTTAACTGCGTTGGTAAGCTGTGTAGGAGCTCTTCAATTTGTAGACAAGTATAATAACTTAATTCAATATATTTTACAAAATTGCTCAAAAACTAGCAGACAGAAATAGACGCAAGATGTCTAAAAAAAAAAAGGTTCATATTACAGTATTTTCTGGGCTATAAGTGGCAGGTTTTTTTCCATAGTTTGGCTAGGGGTGCGACTTATACTCAGGAGCAACTTATGTACGACATTATTAACACATGATATCATTTCACATGTTATTTTCACACTTCCGCAAGAGGGCGCTCTAGGCCTGTGGAACTACAACTGACGATGAGTCTGACGTAAGCAACGTAGTAGCGGAAGCTTCGTATCTTCTACTTCCGAAATTGTTTATAAGTGACACAGAAGACTTCGTTGGATTTGATGATTTGGAGTGACACGGCTGGTTCAATGAACTTGTTAACATGTTATTTATGCTATAGCTATTTGAATAACTCTTAATATTTTACGTAAGGCACGTTCTCAGTTCCTTGTTCATGTGTTTATGTAACGTTATAATACCGTTGCGTTCAGCCTGTTGTTTCCTATTCTATTTTAAATATCATAGTATATTGGAACATATATTAACGGAATACAAAATTAATCATTTTGTCCATATCGCACTGCACTACCATGTAGTTGTGATCATTTGTTTTTATGTATTATATATTGCCCTGTACTTTGAGCACCGCAGGTTCATTACTTTAGGGTCTTGAGCAAAGAGCTCATTAGCATACCCAGAGGACTTTGTGCAAACGTGCATATAATATTGGATACCTTTCAAAGTGTAAGCTTTTGAAAGTAAACTACACTGTTTACACAAGATTTGTTAACAAAAACAGTTGGTGTGCCAGGGATAGAAAAGAACATTTTGTCCGTTTCAAGTAAGACTGAATTAGTATGTTTGGGTATATACAAAACTAACCAACAGAGCCACAAAGTTGCAACACAACTTATTTAATATTTGCTTTCCCCCCACCCCGTGGGTGGAAAACTTCACACTGTCACAGTGTGTGTTTGTATCTACATGAGAGTGTTGACAGTGGTGGTGGCAAGGAGAGTGCATGCTTACAGGACTTTGAGCTGATGTAGTCCAGACAGGGCTTCGGGGTGGATAAAGGATAAGTCATTCCCTGCAAGTCTCCTAACAAGACAAAAATAAGTATAACATTTCATTATTAATATGAAATAACATTTAAAACAGTTCAAATGTAGCCACATGGAGTGTCTGTTTGAGAAAAAAAAAAAAAAAAAACAGTGAGGCCTAGACTGAAAAGTTCTCTATGTTAGCACCTCAAATGAGGCTCAAGCTCTCACACTGAAATGGGGCCAGGGGTGTCAAAGACACATCTGTCATGGCCTGTTGTCACTTTGTCTGTCACCCAAACAAGATTAGAACTACTTGCACATATCCCCTCCCCAAATTGCTTTCTGGTCCTCCCACCAAGACTATTTCAATTGTTTTTGAAACGGAAACAAGTGCTTATCGCCTATGAGAGCGGGCTCGTAGGTGAACATAGCCATTTATTTCTCTGGAAGGGATTATTTATTTTATCATATTTTGTTATAATCCGCTGTGTACCCATAAAAGTGTGTTGGGACACCTCCCTTTCCTGTTGCCAAGAGAAGTTGTTCAGAAAGTGTGTGTGCATGGACAAGGTTGACTGGGACATCCAGTCCAAGTATACCATCGGGCCTGAGAGATTAGCGACAGATTTATCACCCTGCAATATGAGTCTGACCAGACTAAAACCCTGAAACAAGAGCTGCTGGGTGTGTGAGCCGGAGAACCAAGGACGAGTGTGTTAAGTTAGACAACCACATGCCTTTCAGGTCCCAGAGGAGAGAATTGTCAGAATAAGATCTTTTCCTAGACATTGCCGAGTGTTATATAATGGTACTAGCATATTTTCCGGACTATAAATCGCAGTTTTTCTTCATAGTTTGGCCGGGGGGGTGACTTGTAATCAGGAGCGACTTAAATGTGAAAGTATTAACACATTATTACTTGATCATTAACACATTACTTACTTACTAGTCGTTTATCACTTCACATGTTATTTTCATTTTAAACCGCATGAGGGCGCTCTAGGCCTGTGGAATAATTGGAACTGCAACTGACGATGATACCTGGTATCAGTGCTCACTCAGCCTTAGTTTCAAGAACTACGCTTTTTTTTCAAGGTTTACGGCAAAGCAGAATTGATGAGGTGAAATAATTGATAACATACTTAAACCTGCACACCATAAAATCTTGGCCCAAAATATCTTTACACCAGCCTTTTCATTTGACCATTTCTGACTCACACATCCTATAAATAGCAGTGTTCTGCCTTTCAGGCAAGTCGTACATAATTTGTTCACTGTTCACACTCTTATTTTGTAAATTATGCTTTATTTTGGTAGAAGCGATGTAAACCAGGAAGTGTCTGTGCCTCATTTGATGTGCGCGAGGGGAGGGAGTTGCGTAGTTGAGGAAGGAGAAGCTAGAGACCACATTATAACATGCCCACCGAGAAAAACTCAAGAGAAACACCAACAGAGGCAACGCTTTGTATGCTCCGTGCTATATTTTCTTGTTTTCATGTAAATGGAACTAACACTTGTTTTGTCTTTTCTAGTTTCACTCTGTTATTGGTGGCAAGATATCCAAATAAAGCTACAAAACGACCGAAGGGCGTCTTGCATCATCAGTTAAGAGTTAGTTCGCTGTCTAGCTTGGACAAAGCTAACATGCGTCTTCGTGAGGACGGTACAAGCAGATTAACACTTTTGCTGTTCACGATGGGTATTCTTGCAAACCTCTGGAAAAATGTTCAAACTGGAATTCGGTTTGAGTTTTCTGCACTGTTTTTGCAGAAGTGACGTCATGTGTGCTCTCATATTAGCTTGTTGCCTTACCGCGTCGTGACCAGACGGTCTTATTTTGCTGTAATGGATTCTACATCTGGTGAGAACAGACTGCCATCTAGCTTGCCCCCAAAAACCCACAGTTTCTCCAAGCGAAGAGGGGTAAAAAAATGAAGGTGATGCATGCAAAGGAGTGTGCAATTTCACTTCTAGGCCGCAGGTGGCAGTAGCGATTAGAAACTCCAAATCTTGCAGAATGCAGAACCTTTAATGAATGAAACTGCAAATTACATCAAGTGCAAAATATAATTTGTATTGTTTGTGTTTATTCTAGAAATCAGGCCAAAACCAGGTATGTGGTTTCGGAGAACTTTACCGTAAATTAAGAAAGCCTAATAATGGGATTGAGCTGCTCTAACCTTTTCTGTTAACCTATAGAAAATTACCCAATTATACAAATTGTATAAATGTATCATCGATGCTAGAGTTTGGTCCACATTTTTGGCAGTAAGTCAGATTTGTTTCCAGCAAGGGTTGGGCTCTGAGTAGAGCGGTTCGCAGCTAAGTGTGAAGCACTCAGCACCACCAAATCTGAGACCATGGTCCTTGGTCGGAAAAGGGTGGAATGCCCTCTCCGGGTCAGAGTTGAGGTCCTACCTCAAGTGGAGGGGTTCAAGTATCTTGGGGTCTTGTTCACGAGCAAGGGCAGGATGGAGCGTGAGATCGACAGGCGGATCGGTGCGGTTTGCTGCGATGCAGACTCTGTACAGGTTCGTCGTGGTGAAGAGATTTATCGTTCGATCTACGCTTCTACCCTCAAGTGTGGTTACGAGCGATGGGTCATGACTGAATAAAAGCGGCTAAAATGAGTTCCCTGCACAGGGTGCCCGGGCTCTCCCCTTAGGTGAGAAGCTCGGTCATCCGTGAGGGACTCTGAGTTGAGCCGCTGCTCCTCCACGTTGAGAAGAGCCAGGTGAGGTTGCTCGGGCATAGGGACGACCCAGGACGAGCTGGAGAGACTATGTTTCTCGGCTGGCCTGAGAGTGTCTTGGGATCACCAGGGATGAGCTGGACAAAGTGGCTGGGGAGAGGGAAGTCTAGCCCTCCTAAAGCTGCTGACCTCGTTACCCGGCCCCGGATAAGCGGTAGAAGATGGATGGATGGATATATATGTCAGTCAACATAACAACCACAAACCATGCTGGTGACACAGGCAAAAAAAGGGTTGGGCGCTGCTAGGGAACAACTTCAAAATAAAAGCGTAACAGGGCAAGGAATTGTTTCAAGCCTACTAACCGTGCATTCCTCTAGACAGCATGATGAAAAGTAAATTGACTTTTGAAAAAGCAGATTGAAGTGGTGGATGAAAACAGAGGGTGAGGACTCTAAATACTGAAAGATCCAAAAGTTAAAAAGAAGCATACACGGAAAGTCCAAGCGGAGTTGGAATCACATGAGTTCATTTACGTACGAGTCATTTAGCATCCTCTGGGCAACATGATACCTGATATCAGGTAGACTGATATTATCGCCAACTTCCTCCAGCAATGAGCCAGAACAAGAAGCATTTAACAAACAGAGATTAGATGTTTGACACTTAAAAACGCCCAAGAATACACAAAGGAGAACATGACTATTATGGATTCAAGCCCTCACCTAATCTTTTTAATTGTGTTTTGCACTGTGATGTCACATGTATATTTTGAACTTGCATGTATTTATTTATTTATTTATTGCCATTCGCTCATTCATTTATTCATTTTTAACCATGGCAAGGAACTCATTATGGGCCTGCTGCACCATGTTGCAGTGTTAACTCAAAAACCAGGTCCATACCATAAGGCCCAACCCTCATGTCAACATTGTACTGTGTCAATATAGCACTAATGAAAGAAAAGAATGCATGCACTCACAGCTCTTCCAGATAAGGAAAGTTCTTGAAAACATTTGCTGGAAGCTCAGTGATGTTATTCATGCTCAGATCTCTGTGGAGAAAAAATGAAAACAATATCAGTTTGCAATTTTATCTCATATTTGTGACGACTGTTGACACAAAATGACATGGCTCATCAGTGTTAAAAGTACATGTTAAAAAAAGGTGAGTTTAAGGTCACTAGCCAGGGAGGCGATGTCGCAAATGAAGCTTGTACCAGCTGAATTCTCCTTGACTCTATAAATCGTACAAAACCAAAATTAACGGTTTATTTTCAACAGCATTATTATATTTTTTTACACACAATTAGATTCGTCATCTTTTCGCAAATTCATCCTTCATACAGCCACGGAAAAGAGAAATGTATTTCAGTCTAACTGCAGGCAAGCGAAAGCTCAGGATTTCACAACTGCGCACTAGCACTCGTGGGAAATGTGTGGTCGACTTCAGGCAAAACCGAAGCATAAACATAAACTTAAGACGATGAACACAAACAGTATATAGGTAATCATTTAGAACGCAGTAGAGTCGATGCTTTCTGCCATCACAAAAAAAAAACTCTTGACTATTTGAGTATTCTAGTTTTCATTTTTGATGAGGGAAATCATCAAAAGCTTAAAAGCTGTTGAAAAAAAAATTAACTATACTTCAGCCCCAGGCAGCTACACTTTTCAATCCACCTTCAAGATAAGCATGTGGCAGCATGACAAATATGCACTCAGGCCTTGATTTGCTTCCCCACAAACGCTAATATCAGGTCATGCGCATTGCATGCACTCAATGCAAAAGACAGAACAACAAAGTGCCATATTTCACATTGAAAGGTGCAGACTACTGAGAGAGCAAAAATGATTATTTTAATGAGAAGTCACCAAACATAACATGAATTATGCAGCACGAAAAAAAACAAAAATCAAAAATTTAGAAATAAAGCAGCAGCCTGCACCTCACCTAAATTCTAACTCTAAAATTGGTCATCTTGAATTTCATTGCCAGATCTCTTTAGGACCTGTGCGGGCCCCTCAAATACAACAAGGATCATATTGCCCTTCCTCTGCATTTCCAGCAACACTCACGGCAGCATTACATGGCGTATCCATGCCAGAACGCTCAGGCTCCCTATGTCCTGTCCAGTGTCCACATTTACCGAGTGATCCAGTTACTTTATAGACAACAGCCTGATTGTTATTGCTTTTCCCCACTCAGGCAGTGCAATCGGTACTGTGGATCTGCCACCACTTGTAATCGTCCAGACACATTCCTAAGCAAATTGTAGAATGTTCAGCGACTTAATCTTAAAGATTGTTGTAATCACACACAAACAAAGCAGCGTATGAGAGAGCTGCATGACTATCCTGCTTCCTCCCTCCCCCATTTTATGGCTGCTTTACTCATCAAGGTCCTTGTTCTGCCCCTGCTAAGATAGATTGAAGAGGACACTCAAAATGCAGCTGTGATTAATGATGACAAGCCTAAATGATTATACAATCTGGTATTGCTAAATATCAATCCCATGTGCTGTTTCTTCATGTCAAGAGGAAGGTAAAAAGCTGAAACAATTAGCAGACCTAATTTGAGAAACATTTGTATTCCGCTTCCTATGAGGGTAGCGGGGTTAGAGAATGACAAAACAGTGGTCAATGAAAAAGTATTTTTGACTCCTTTCTGAACTCCTGCCACTTCAGACAGTGAGGTGATCAACAATCCCAAAAGCTTTGATACAAAAGTACCTATGAGTAAAGGTGGTTGCATTTTGTTATCACTCCCGCTCGTGTTAATATTGCTTTTTCAACACCTCTTATCCTGTTCAGGGTCATTGGAGTTGCTGGAGCCAAAGGGAGCTCACATCGGACGAAACTCAGACTGCACCCTGAACTGGTAGCCAGCCAGTCGCAGAGTGTTAAAATGATTGGGTCAAAGAATAAATCACTCACTTACTTAGCATTAAGGCAAGTAGTAATATTATTACATTATTATTACAGTAGAGCACAGTGCAGTCAGTGTAACGGTACGTATTTGCTACCTATCCATTGTCTAACCCAACGAGCCCCAACCTTTTTAACACCAAAGACCGGAATATCGTCAGACAATATTTTCACTTTCACACAGCTTTTATGGTGAGGCGGATAAATACAACAAAAATAAAATGATACGACCGGCATAAAAACAATGATACTGTGGTGCCGAAGGAAAGCAGGCGCAGCAGGTGTGTCGCAAAAGACTTTACTGAACATACTACTCGTAAAACGAGGAATAGGAAGAACAACAACGGAAGTGCGTTACCACGTGAACACCATGTTCCCAACACACCCTTCAACCCTTACTTCCATGGGGGAATTTTGTATGCCAACGCCACAGTAAAATATAATAATAATAAACGTGAATCCCATGCAACTTTACTAGCAGCATCCTCATAACATCGCGCCAACAACATAGTAACATGAGTAATGTTATGTTCACGTCACCAAGGTGGGGGAGAGAATCCTGTCCATTATTCAAAAGAAAAGATCATCCACACTTGGATAAATAAAACGGTAATAATGCACGTTACTGATTCTTTCTCGTGCGGCCCAGTGCCAAATGATCCGCGGCCCGGGGACCACTGGTCTAAACCACTTATTCTTACTATGAGCGTGCAATGAAGTTGTCTTGAGCTGTCTACTCATATTCGACATAATAATCTGGTGGTGAAACTTTTCGCTGCGCTCAAGCCTTTGTGTCTCATTGCACTGAAGCATCGGGTTTGAATTTGAGCTTGTCGCCAGGTTTCCGTGATTAATCAAACGCAACATTCCCGAACACAGTTGGTTATAGTTCCAGATCACCTGTTTTGTGTGATTCTGAATATGGCGGTGAAGAGAGAGAGAGGCTCATCAGTGGAGGTTTGAGCAGCTATCGATTATCTTAGCCATAGTTTAGGTCAGCTACGATTCCTCCGTCACCTAAGGCGCCTGCCAGAACACACAGCAATGTATGAAGCTCTCGTCTGGGATGAAAGAGTGTCCATTGAACTCATCGATTAGTACTAAATTCAAATTAATATTAAAAGGCACAGCTCATCGTAACCATTCTTTGCCGAACAAGTCCTCCAGCGGCTGACCGAAGCAGGCTGCCCTCAAAGCCGGGCCACAACAGTCAGACCGATTGACAGATTGACTGCAGCTCTCATTCAAGTATTCAGCATGTGTGCTCTCAAAAATCTTCACTTCAAGTACCACTATTCCTAATAAACTTTGTTTTTAGAATTAAAGAGAGTTTAGCTAAGTTGTAAGTTTTTAGCACACGCTATATGTATTGTAAAATTTGGGTACATCCTTGGTTCATATTAATTACTACTCTGGGAAACTAAAGGTTTATTAACATGGCTCATTGTACGGCAGTACAATACATCGTTATCGTATCGAAAATGAAAACAAGGATGATATCCGTCACGTGACCTTACCATGTTACATGGATAAAGGTCAGTCAAAGCACCCACATTGTTCCTTTCAAATTTGACGTTGATGGCTAAATCAACCCAGTCAATGACAATCATCTTGAGGAGTGAGCGAGGAGTGTGAGAGAGGGAGCGAGGTGTCACACATATGCAGCGAGACAGCACACAAAAGAAATTTACTTCCGCGTCAGTAAGAGTTGGCATACAGCCATGTGAGCTATGTACTGTACATATACGTTGTGCTTTAGACCTTTCTGTGGCGATATTTAAAATTTCAACATTACCAGTGCACAAAATACCGGAGCTTATTATAAAAATGTCTGCGCACTCCGTGCCGCAAAGTGAACATTGAAAATTTCAAAATTTCACACAAACACACATGCACACAACAAAAACATCTGCTGTAGATAACAAAAAGTAGACTCAATTTAAGACTGGGGAAAAGGAGGAGTGGTCTAACAACAGTTTGATTTATTTGAATTAGAAGCAGATTTAGCGCTCTGCAGATGTAGTATGTACAAAGACGTCATTGGATTTCATTCATAAATATAACATAAGTGGGACAATTTCTCTGACTCATTGTAGAGTTCATTGAATGAATTCTAATCATTATTATCTTCAAAATATTTTTAAAACGCCCTCATATCCCGTCACTACTGCGCGGGGTGGCGTGGTGGGGGTGTCAAACACAGACGCACAGGGTGGTGCAATGCGGTCCATGTCACATGCGTCCAAAAGAGGCGATATTGCAGTTCACGTGGCTCCATCATTATTCAATTACTCTATTAATGTGTATCTGTGGTGCTCAGAAGAAAATATACTATGATTGTTTATCAAGAAAAACTGTATCTAAATGCATCTTTGGTTGCACCGGTTGTATTAAAGCAACCTATAGTAGCTCACCAAACTTGTTTGTCGAAACGCCCTAGGCGGAGCCATATTGTATGTTTTCCTCCTCTTCTATGGTGGCTTTTTGGGTTCACCTCACAATCAGAAAAGCATGAGAAAAGACAAATCTCCATCCATAGGCAAGTGATCTGGCGTATGAACTCAATAGCAAGTAGCGGGAGAAAGGGACGTGACGTCACATTCGTTCCCAACTTGGCGCTCGGCATTAAAATAAACTGGGGGGGATTATTTTGGAATATACAAGACTAGACACAAAATGGAAACACCATACATTTATCAAATCTTTACAGTATTGCTCTCTTTGTACGTTAAGACTTCATTGTGGGTGCTTGGGAAACACCCTTTAACCCCTAACCCCAAAACTTAAAACCAAAGACATCGACTGACGCAAAAAAATAAAAAAAAGAGATCAGGACATCCATACATACCAGCAGCCAAACATGTCAGAAAACAAACATACATTACACCTACTTTCTTAGACAGGTCTGCAGTATTTAATCATTGTACCCGTCAAGGAAAATTGGATCATTTCCCACGGCACATCTGACAATCTCTTGCCACAACTAATGTGATGCGGATGTGGTTGGCAATCACTGCACGAACATAATTAGATGAGTGGTGACGTCTGTCTGACATTTAAAATTTGTTTTCACCTCAAGTGGATGGGACAGTGAGTGGTTAATGTTTGACTTCACATGGGTCATGTGAAGCCTGCTACACCTGATATGATGGAAGCCAGCAAATTTTTAGGTCAGCTTGAAGTCCCATCCTGCATTGGCCATTTTAACAGACAACTAACTACAAGATAGCAAAATAGCTGACTTAGATGGGCGTCTCTAATTTACAGACGGTCAACAGTGTAAGAGGCTATGTCAAAACGGCAACAATGATTACCGTATTTTCCGGACTATAAGTCGCTCCGGAGTATAAGTCGCACCAGCCATAAAATGCCCCAAAAAGTGAAAATGCCATATATAAGTCGCTCCGGAGTATAAGTCGCATTTTGGGGGGCAATTTATTCGACAAAATCCCACACCAAAAACAGTCATGAAATAGCAACAACAGGCTAAACAATAGCAACAACAGGCTAAACGATAGGTATGCTAATGTGACAAATACAAACAAAGAGCTGAGAACGGGCCTGACGTAACATATAGAGTGATTAAGCACAACTATTACATGAATAACATGTTTATAAAACCATCGGTGTCACTCCAATTCATTAAATAGCAACAGCAGGCTAAATAATAGGTATGCTAACGTGACAAACACAAACAAAGAGCTGAGAACGGGCCAAATAATAATAAATAATAATAATAAACATAAGAGGAGCAAAAATAGAGCAAGTGTACATGCAGCAGACAGTGGACTTGGATATGGTGCTTTAAAGTGTTAATTGCTTTATTTGATGTTTTCTCTATTTTTTATGTTTTGAATATGTTCAAGATAAAGATATAAAAGCATGTGAAGTGATCAACTATACTAAAAATAACATGGGAAGTGGTCAACTATACTTGTAAGTAAGTGATGTAATGATCAAGTAAAAATTTGTGAAAAAAAAACATATATAAGTCGCTCCTGAGTATAAGTCGCCCCCCCACCCAAACTATGAAAAAAAGCGCGACTTATAGTCCGGAAATTACGGTAGTCAAGATAAACAATGTCACCATCAGATTGCATTGATAATCACACTTATACTTATTTTCGGCTGGAAATAGAGCCGTGCGATATGCAAAAGAAAATACATATCAATATTTTTGCTTTGCCAAATATCTCGATGAGTATAACGACATAAATATGGGTTCAGTAAAAAAAGAACCAAAATAAATATAATTTCAAAAGAACGTGGCAAGTGCAGTTTCTTTTTTCATTCAAATTTACTGGTATCCATCAACATTAAAAAACTGGATATTAATTGAAAAAGTAACACACTGGCATTATACTGTAACTGTGCTGTAATTATAACATTTTTATGCAACAACAGAAGTATTTGTTGTCGGACTCTTCCTGCAGAGTGCCCAAATGTTTCATTGTTTGACTCTATATTAAGCAAAACATGATGATATTCAGAATTATTAAAACTTTTGGTGGAGCATATCTGGCAAATGGAAGGAATGAAACCACATTTGCATTGGTCTATGTGCTGAGAATCTTTCAGGGATGAGTTACAGGGCTACTCAAGGGAAACAACCAAAACCATTCTTATTTACTGAGCCATTGTGCTGGTGTGGAGATTTATTGAAAAAAATAATCCAAATCGTTAAAGCTAACTATTTATGATCCTACTCCATATGACAGATTCCATTCGTGCTCACATCAAGCTGCAATACAAGTTAATCATTTACAGAGTTGAATTCTAAAAGTTACACATTGTGAAATCAGCTAAATAAACTGCCAATCTCTTGGATAGAGAAGAAATTCAAACTGTGAGCGCTGAATGCAGACTTTTAATAACACATAATCACCGCTTTTCATGACATGACCACTTACACCACCGAGATATAAAAACTGCCAGTTGGTGTTATATGGGCTCATGGTGGACAACAGCTTAACTTTGAATGATGGTGTAACCACAGCCACAAAACCGGTGCAGACACAATCTTATATGTATGCACTCTTTATGCATATTGTTGAGCAGATCATTTGACACATTGGGTATCTCCCTGAATTGAATTGCTTGAATCTGTCAAATGCTGACAATGCGAGCGAAGGCAAAACTTTAACAAAGACAAAAAGCTTCAAGTGTCAATAGGCCCAAAGACAAGAAAATTATATCAGCAAAATCAGAGATGACAAAAAAAAATACACAACAGAGACATCACGTATGAGCAAATAATTGATGGAGGCATTAACCCAGAGAGAATGAGATCTTGCAGCTGCAATACATCTCACTAATCCATCACGATCCAAAAACCCCAGCACTTCACTTACAAAAGGCAGAGGGAGTGGTAGAGGACAACTAAAGTTCAAGACACTGGGAGAACAAATGAAGAAAGACAGCAAGAAGAGACAAACAGCCTTTCACAGTGGACTAAGAGTTTCTACTGCATATTTAAGTAGCTTAGTGTTAAATCTACCAAAGTGGTGTGAAATAGCTATGAGTATGCACATAAGAAGTTCATATAATCATGCAAACAACATCAGCAAAACAAAACAAACAGCTGAGTGCTTGCAAACACTGTGATATTATGTGAAAACTCTACTTCTGGTTAAGATTGCAATGCAAGACTGAATAGGAGCGTTTTCAAAAAGCAAAAACTGTCGAGAAGAACTTAAACTCTAAAGGTACGCCTTGTGTGACATCATGTCTTGATGGATTAGTATACGACTTCCTCTGTTTACTTTTCCGAAAACATTCCTAACAATGGCGACTTCAATTAGTGTTAATTGCGCTTAAGAGGAACGAAAGTTGCTTTTCTTACTGTATTCATTAAGTGCTTAAGTACTGTAATTATTATTATGATATTTGTATTATTATTGAAACATAAATACAAACGATTGCATCAAATTAATGTGCCAGCATTCTAGGATTTACTAGTTACGTTTCTAATGCAGCAATGCCATCAAGTGTTCCTGATGCACCTACCAAAGTAGTTAAACAAGTTAATGAATAACACCAAGACGTTGTGAAATAAACTAGAATACTTCCTTCCTGGAGCAATCATCAACAGTAGCTTCGGTGTTAAGTAAAACAGACCTGCCAGTTGTTTGATTTGTTACTTGTTTATATAAACAAACTTGAATTTTAGTAATTAAATGCACATATAACACATTGAAACAAGGCATTGCTGAACACTGCTTTTGCTGAATTAGATCATCAAACAATTACATTGAACCAAATAGTTCCAATTATTACTGCAAATGCCATAATAAAAAAATAATTCATTACTTGAGAGGAAGAATAAAGCAACGAGAAAGCTTCTCAATAACCAAATGGTTATTAATACCGTTACTACAGCATGGACTGGACTGCATCTAACTGTGGGACCTGTTTCACCAATGTTAACATCTGACAGCTAATAAAGTCATCAAAATATTAGCAGCATCGCTCAGTGTGTCACAGTGCATTTCTAGTATTTTAGATGTCATTAATATGTTAAATAACTAACACTATTAGCATCATTAATTTGGAAAATCAATTTTAAATGGTCATATTCCTTACAAACCATCCCGAAGCACAATTAATGTAAAATTAGTCTGTAGTTATGCAATATAAAGTTGCCAGTTCACCAACTTGACACAGTGAACCATGAAAGAAATCAATACGCAACCACAAAAACACCACTGGTGTCTGTCCACTTTATCTGAAATGTTGCCCACGGTTGTTGACCGCGGTGTCAACCGTACGCATTTGCGGCATGAATGCATGTGTGGATTTGGGAGAAAGCTTACAGGTAGTAGGTGAAGGCACTGAGGCCGGACGGGACGGTGATCAGTCCTCTCCCGGAGCAGTCAGCACCTCCATCTTCATCGCAGCTGCATGAGGGGGAGCAAACGGCCGGAGTCGACTGTCCTTGGCCGGTGGCTCCGGGACGCAGAAAGCACCACAAACAAATCCAGAGCAAACCCAAAGGCATTTCCCCCACGTAGGTTCAGGTGACTTTGATGCAAAAATATTAGTAATAATAATATTAGAGAGGGGGGGCTTTGTAGCCTTATCGACGTCGACCCCTCATGTGGTAGTTCAGCATAGGGAGAGGAAGCCTGATCGAAGTTAAGCGTCCGCGCACTTGGTCGTAAAAAAAACAAAAAAAAACAAAAACGCACGTTCAATGGATAGGTACAGTCAAAAAAACAACATGGTCCTCGAAGACGTGCGATATGCCTTGCCGAAAGACAATTACACACTGCCTGTGCGTCGCATTAGTCGGTGAAGATAAAGTTGTAGTGCTGGCGACAGCCGCGGTCGAGCCTACCTTACCGCCCCATTAAATAACCACAAAGCGAGCGGCAGCTTGTTGGTGCCAAATGGTAAAAGCCTCGCTCAAGTGATTCTGGAAGCTTTCGTTGAGCGGTGCAAACAATCATTTGCCGCCCTGCTTTGGTTTGCTTTGCTTTGCACCGCTCGCCGTCGATCAGCTTCCTCACGCTCCTGAATCCTGATATCAACAGCACGCGTGAAGCTCTGCAGGCACCCTGCCGGACAACCTGGAGCACTGGGGCCTGCCTGACTGTCTGTCTGTCCGCCTGCCTGCCTGCCTGCCTGCCTGCCTGCCTGCCTGCCTGCCTGCCTGCCTGCCTGCCTGCCTGCCTGCCTGCCTGCCTGCCTGCCTGCCTGCCTGTCTGCTTGTGCCACTGAAAGCTGCCCTGTGTTCTTGCATGAGCAATGCTTGCACGCTCCTTCAATGCCCGTGCAAGTACATTATTAGAAAACACACACAACATATGCCACATCAGGTGGACAGTCTTGAAAATAAGTCACAAATACTAAATATTTGGGCTGTTCTTTTAACAGTTTCAGAGGCTGAAGTGGGAATAAGTGCATATATATGTCCATATTAATTTTGGTGATTGATCTGAATTTTTTGACGTCAATAAGTTAAGGCAGGGGTGTCAAACTCATTTTTTTCGCGGGCTGCGTTGTAGTCATAGCTTCTTTCAGAGGGCCACTATGACTGTCAACCCAAATAAATGTATGAGCACCTCATATTATATACAGTAAAAGCTACAAAACGAACTGACAAATAACTTGTTTTCAAATCAGATGAGTAAAAACTGGTCAAATATTTTAAAAAAGAGATATTAAAAGTGAAGACAATTTGCAATTCTAGAAATGACACGAATTTGATGCACAGTTTGTCTTTGCGGGCCACATAAAATGATGTGGCGGGCCGTATCTGGCCCCCAGGCCTTGAGTTTGACATCAGTGAGTTAAGGGTTCGGGTTTTTATCGGTTATAAGGGTCTAAAACTGCTGGGTTAAAAATTGGTCTGACCTGGGAAGTTGGATCAATTTGACCAACCCAAATTGTTTTGTTTATAGCCCAGGAGTTTTGAGAGTGGTTTTTCAAAATCCAAGTAAAACCTCAGGGTTACCCCTTTTCTAACCTAAATATTAACTATGTCCACATGCAGTCAATGAGCCTTTTAAAATCTGAATATTGGCAGTATTCGGGTTTATGAAGGCTATGTAAACGCATGCGTGCAAAAAACGCGACTGCTTTACTTTTGTGGTGAGTGACATAAAAATGCCTGACTGACGGGGAAATGTAAATGAAATGATGTCTATTTGTATCACAAAGTATGTGCGTAGCCACTCAAGTCAAGTTTAATCAAATGAATCATGCATTGATAAAGAAGGAAGGCATGCATTTTGATTTTCTTTCCTTGCATGTAATGGTGACCGTGTGTCTTCTACTTCAACTGTATCAGCCCCCCCCATGAATCTTCAACTAACAGTTGCGTGTTTCTACAGGAGCCTGTGCAAATGTGTTGGAAACAGAGACAGCTTCAAGCTCTCTCTTGAAATTTGTTATCATTGTCCAAAAAACCCCGCACAAACACTTATGGCATATACAGTTACACAATTTGCAGATCCGCGGCACAATCCAAATTTTCCTTGGATCTAACACGCTAGTGACTCAAAAAGATCCATTTTAGTTGACATGGGTCAAATTTGAAAAGGAACAGCCTCAATATGTACAAACCTGTACAAAAGAAGAACATATTAAAATATTAATACATAGTATTTGTCAATTTACACCACTCTGTGGCGTCAACTGATTTATCTAAAATAGCTATGTTAACATTCTTTTGAACATACCAAAAGATTGCCCAAAACAAATACCAAGGCATGCTGAATCAGTCAAATATTTGTCTTTTTTTGAGAAGCAGGGAGAAGGTGTAACTGACTTGAGGTTCTCAAGTCTGCTCCGTATGACGTTGAAATGTGAGAAAAACATTGACAAATAACCTTACAAGCTTCTTGGCAGGTCTAGCTATGTAATCTGTCCGGAAAATAAATGGCTTATACTTCTCTCTGAGCCAATAGCACTACTTTTCCAAAAGTTGCCTGCTTATATCATAATTTCTTTCCGCACATTAACCGGAAAGAATAATCTGTGACAAGCATGGAAGTTGAATTGAGGGATCAGTCTTGAAGGGCCTTGAGGCAGCACTGGATCTCATAATGCTTTAAGAATAGAATCTTGGAAGTGCTGAGGGCTCTCAATTCTCACTGCTTTCAGTTGGTTGGAAGTAGCACGTTCTTAATCTAACTTCATCCGTCCAGAAACAACGAGAGAACATTTTGAGAACATGAAATTCAGATTTATCCCAAAGAGTCAAGTAAACAGAATTATGGACATGAAGGAAATGCGCTTTCTGACAGTCAGTCGCAAGGCACATATCAGTAGACAATCAACCATTCACACTAACACCTATCATGGCCTACCATTCATTTTTTTCCAAAATGTGGGAGGAAACTGGAGCACCCAGAGGAAACCCACGCAGGCCCCGAGAGAACATGCAAACTCCACACAGGGAGGCCGGAGCAAGAATAGAACCTGCAACCTTTGCACTGTGAGGTGCACCAGTCAACCACCGTACCGCCCTTCAACAATTGAATTCACTCCAATTCAATATAGCAGCAAAAAAACAATTGAAGTTATTTCAGGTCTCTTTACACGTGGAGCTGGTCAAAGACATAAGAGAGAGAGAGAGAGAGAGAGAGAGAGCGAGAGAGAGAGAGAGAGAGAGAGGATTTTCAGAGTGTACCCTGCCTATTACCCAAGGGCTGCTGGGATAGGCTCCAGCACATCCGCGACCCTTGTGATGATAAGTGGTTCATGGGATGGATGGATGGATGGATGGATGGATGGATGGATGGATGGATGGATGGATGGATGGATGGATGGATGGATGGATGGATGGATGGATGGATGGATGGATGGATGGATGGATGGATGGATGGATGGATGGACGGAGTTGAACTAGCGCCTATCCCAGCTAACCTGGGGCAAGTGGCAAGGGACACACTGAACTGGTCGCCAGCTTATATAGAACAACCATTCACATTAAAGGACAATTGAAAGTCTTCAATTAACCTTAGAACCATGTTTTGAGAATATGGGAGGAGATCTGAGCACCCAGAGACAACCCACATCGGTGCAGGGAGAACTAGCAAAATCATAGATATGCTGAACACCAAAGCTTTTGTTCATTTACTGCCATGAAATTAATTTAGTAGACATTTGTTGAAGCCTAATTTTAGTGACCAATTTGCATTTAATAAATATGGTATTTCTATGACAGAGCACTTGCACAAAGTATAAAGGGTATTATTTTCGACTAAATTTAGTACCAGCTGCTATACCTATAAAGTACATGTGACTATAATATAGTCTTTGGTGTCTGCACTTTAAGGACAAAATAGAAGAAAAAAATAAAATTAAAATAAATAATCGGTTGGTATGATTGCTACCTTTAAATTTATGACAGGTAATATGGTTAGTATGAACCAATAAAAACAAAAAAAACATCATTTTTATTAATGGACGTTCTGAAAGGTAGAATGCCAACAAGCAGGTTGAACGAATGCAAACAGGTATACTGCACTGTAATACGCGATTAATGTGAAAATTGCCTTTTTAATTATTAGTTTTTGTATTGCAGTTCCTTGGCACGGTTGCAGATGTAGCTGGATTTGTATGAAGGGAAACACTACCCCACAGTGGTTAGAGTTTCTCAGTGCTTCACACTCTTTTCTTCTGTCATGCTCATTCGCCTTAAATCTACCTTGAGTACTGTATTTGCCTTTTGCTCCTGTTCCCAAGTGCAGCGTAATTAAACATTAAATCAACTTTTAAAATCTCTCTTATGAACTACAATATAGTCCTCACCAGGCAATTTCCATCACATTTAAAATTCTTGTGACGAAGTAATCTTCCATTGAGTATTAGCTAATATTAGAGCTCATGAGTTCGAGAATGAAGTAGTCCATACAGACAGTCATTATTCAAATAGAAAGACATGCTTTCCATAAATCAGCCAAGTGGCAGACACAAACGACTTGCATCCAAAATGAGCAGTTGACAAATCCTCAAGGGGGTTGGGACTATTTCACAGTCCTCAAGGGAAATGTACCACGATTAGACCCACTCTTGGAGAAGACTGTATGAAAATGGAACACTGCTTTATGAGTTATATAAGCCAAACTATTCTTTAGCTAAAGGTGATTATTATTTTTAATGGACACAAATTAAAGTGTGTGCTTATCATTATCTTACCACAAAATAATGTATTGGTGCACACTCTGCGTATGTGTTTTTTTTTTTTTTCATATTGCCGCCCCAGCATCATGTGTAATTGCTTTTGAGATCACACGTGAATAACACAGATTTTTTTTATTTCTGGAGTTATCTTCTCATACTTTGGTATGACTATAGTATCTGCACTCCCACCACAGGAACTTCAGACTGATCCATTCTGCCTTGAAAAATGCTTGGGTTCAAAATCAGTCTTTCTTCAGCTTCTGCATCTCTAGTGAAATGACTACAATAAAAATATATTGCATTTTTCTTTTGTATTACCTGGGTAGGCTCCAGCATACCCTCATGAGGATAACCGGTCTGAAAGATGACTAACTGAATGAATGAATGAATGAATGAATGAATGAATGAATGAATGAATGAATGAATGAATGAATGAATGAATGAATGAATGAATGAATGAATATAACCTTTTGGATAATGCTGTGATATTGAGGTAGTGAAAGAGCCTTTGAGGACATAAAATGGACGCCACGTTGGAATTCAGTCTCGATATGCTGTTATTGCTCATAGGTGTCATTTAGAGCAATTTCATATCTCCAAAATGAGAGCCTCTGGTTCGAAACTAAACAGAACTTAATAGAAAATAGATCGGGTTGTACTGACTCATAATGCTTGTGAACATGGTGACCCAGAAATTGAAACTATGAAGGCCATCAGCTAACTTTATCATATTAAAGATTGCTCATGGATATATTTTAATTCCTTGGTAGCAATAGAGGACGAATTTCATCCCATTCCTAAAGCTAAAAGCTACTGTGCTTGTTAAAAGTTACTTACAGCGATGACGAATGAGCAAGAAACGAGGAAAGATTATTCCATGTATTTAAATTACAAGTATGGTTAGCCATAATGTCCTCAAGACACAGAAGATGCTATGCATTTCAATTGCCTTCCGACAAAAGGTCAGAAATTTGAGTCACAAATTAGTCAGTACGGTCTTGCATAACTGTCCTTTGGCCCTGCCATTCATCCTTTCTGTCTGTACAAATGCACATTGTGATATTGTGCCCTCAAGCTATATTCTTGTATTGGTGAATCCATCAGCACAGTGCCCCTTGTTCTTTCTTACTATTCGGCGACATAACTGATGTCTTCTCGATGAACATCAAGTGCCTGACTGAGACCCTGTGCCTTTGGAGTACATTTTATCTCAAAAGTACTTTCTACACTGGACAATGTTGAAACCTCGGGAGTTCGTGATTACAGTGTTGGGCAAGTTAATTCTAAAATGTAATATATTACACATTAGTCATTAGGATTTGCAAACAAACTGTAGCTGGTAAAGTAAACTTGTAAAGAGAATCTTTAAGCATAGGGTGAGTTACAATTTTAAAGAAGCTGTATCATGCTACTTTAAGATTTCCACAGTTAATTGTAGGAATGTATATGATTATAAATGGTAAATAGACTGCTTGTATATAGCGCTTTATTTACCACACATGGTGCCCAAAGCGCTTCACAATGCCTCACATTCACCCATTCACACACACATTCATTCACCAATGGGAGGCTGTTGCCATGCAAGACGCTGCCAGGTCCACACTGGGAGCAAATTATATGTAACCTTTGGCATAATGGGGATTTAATTTCTTAATCCAAACACTAGTGGTACCACTGTTGCCTTTACAATACACGTTTTCCCATGTTCTTCCTTCAGTCCCTGGTATTTCTTCAGCGTTTGTAATCTTGTAATCCTTCCTGCGGATGTTACTATCATTCGGGATTGCTCCATCTATCACGACTGCAGTCTTCAGATGTTTATCCACCACCACCAAGTCAGGCTGGTTAACTATCACAAGTTTATCATTTTGGATGCGGAAGTCCCACAGGATCTTAGCCTAGCTGTTCTCAACCACCTTTGGAGGTGTCTGCCATCTTGATTCTCTGATCTCCAATCCATATTTGGTACAAATAATCCGGTGCATTCCTGCTACCTGGATCTCTATACATTTCCCGTCACCATCCTTGCTTGTGTAATATGCTGAACCGTCTCTGGGGCTTCTTTGCGTAGCCTAAACGTATTTTGCCTGTTCTTCTACTGCAATGTTTAGCACCTCCGTCCTGTTTTTCAGTCCAGCCTTATCCAGCCGCTGGTATGTTTTCTCAATGTCAGTCACTTCTTTAATATGATGGTGATAGTACAGACCATGCAGTGGCTTATCTTTCGATGAGAGTCCATCCGGCTCCTTCTTCTGACTGGGCTTCTGTTGCCTGAGGCTTCCAGCTTCTAACCTCTACCTCTCTTGTGTACCTCTTCAGCCAAATAGCCAAAGCGGTGAGTCTTTTCTTGGCAGCCACAAGTGTCGCATTTGAGGACATTTTGCAGTACTTCTTGGGCAGTTTTTTTGTTACGCTTCACACGTTTGCTCTGATCGGAGGCTAACTTCAATCTGGCCCGCTCTTAATTTTGCCTCTGGCCTTCTCTTCCATGGAAGTGGCCTATGCTCTTTCTGGTGTTTTGTTTCAAAGCCAAGCATATCTAGGATAACTGATACCGCTGCATTAATCAGCCAATTGGTCTCACTGCTGTGACATCATTCAGTCGTGATTCTGATGGCACTTCTTTCTTCAGCCTTGGCAAGCAGGAGGTAGCTGAGTCCCCCCAGGACTTAATGATTGCTCTCAAGTCAATTGGTCTTGGTGTGGCTGGTTGCTCATCTTTGTGTGCCCTGCAACTGGCTAGCCATCAGCTCAGAATGTGGTCTGCCTTTCGCCCCATGTCAGCTGGGATAGGCTTCTGCACCCAGGCTGACCCTGAACAGGATGACCGGCGTTGAAAATGGTTGGATGCAATCAATGTTGTGTTGAGCTGTTCTGCTTCTGCTCTGTTTGGCAACAATGGTAAAACCACCGCCCTATATGCATCTAAAGAACCAAACCAGCAGGTAAACAAGCTTCTGGGACCTAGCGTGTGGCAGGGTTCCAAGTTTCTGGACCTTGATTTGACACCTCTGTTGATTTGTGGCATGGTGTATTTACTATAAAGGCCCTCCGGAGTCACCACCAGGCATAGCTGGTGGTGATAGAAAAAGACTTCTCTGACGCAGCCATTCTTGGTTAGAGAAAGATTTTATTCCTGCTCACATGCTGATGTCAAGAAGTTTCTGTCCGCACGTCTCTGTCACCGTGCAAGCGTTCTTCGTGTGTCCCTCTCTTTAAGGGCACATCCTGAATATGCAAATTCACCTTCGTCTTCAGCCAGAAACCGGTAAACTGGGTGGGGCATGCAAACCTATTGCTTTCCTCCTTACAAGGCGCCAAAAGGTCTATATGCAAATGAGTTTACTTAACAGACTATAACTTTAAGTTGGAAGTTTACTAAATATTTGTAATGTCAAACTATATATTCATATGTGAATATACCTCAGTGGGCAAAAAAGGTGTTTTACCAATAAATACATGGAAACAAATGTCACTTGTGTGTATGATAATGCAAATGTAAGCTTAGTGTTTCTTCCAATGTTACAGTATGGCATAATTTCAGTGGAGTCCTTGGGCCCAGGAGGTCAACGACACCCCCAGCTTCCTGGCAGTGACCAAGTAAAAAAGGACAAGGCTTGGATAATGGCGAGCGAGAAAGTTGGCTTATCCGATGAGTGGAATTACTTGTTTACAACTTTTGAACTGTCAACCAAGGTAGCATTTCGCAGCCCAAGTAATAACAAACAATGGTCACCAGATTGACAAGTGACTTTTTTATTGTCAGATGAGCACCTCCTCGTCTGCGCCCATAGCAACCCTTGTACAGCAAAAATAGCATAGAAGTGATAAATCTATCAAATAAACCTAAAGTACAATAAAAAATAAAAGTTAAAAAAATAATTGTTTCTTATACTTAACTTCACAAATATTATACTCCGGTATGCCTTATGCATGCAAATATACAAAAAAAGATCCTTCATTGATATTGTGCCTAATAATGCAGTGCTCTTAATGACCCAAAAAATATGGTATGTTAATATGGTTACTCCATGGGCGCTATTTATTTGTATGCAGTGAGGAACTGTGCACAAAAAGTTCCAGAACATAATGAATCATTTGAGTGTGCTGTAACCACACACTGTCTTAGACTTCATGCTGTCGGATAATTTTTTCCCCAATAGCTGAAAGTCTGATTAGTGGAGAATTTCAACTGATCCATAGCTGCTGATTCTGAAACTAAATTTCCAGTAGAGGGGCTTACAAGAAAACTAAATTGATTTGTACATTTAGAAACGTTGTTTTGACAACTAAAAAATAAAAAAAGAAGAATCAACATAACTGTGAAATCGAAAAAAATATCTGTAGAAGTGTACACACTGCAGTTGCAGCATTTCGGACAATGTAGTGTTCATTTCTACACATTGCGTGACATTTTGAGAGTATATGTAATGCCATTGGTGCACTGCTGCCAGTGTCTAATGACCTTGGCATGTACTGCATAAGGTAAGTCTTTTTTCTAAATAGTTCTATTTCATTTTCTGACCTTGAAGAGTTAACCCACTAGTATAGGAAAAAAGAAGGGAAAAAACATTTCTATCAGTTGTCATGATTCACTGCCACCTCATGTAACACAAACCGTCATAGTTTTCTAAGCTCTCTTCTCCTATTGGATCTCTTTGTGTCGTTCCTCTCAGTCTGTCTTTCTCTCCCCACTTTCTTCACCGTCGTGTAAAGTCTCAGGGGTAAACTGAATGTCCTCTTCCATTTGGCTGCTATTTTGGTCTCCATGTCAACAAGATGTGAGTCACTACACCCTCCCAACGCGTGAGCACAACCACCAAAACATGTTACTATCAATAAATCAATCAACCGATTCAGTAACAGTTAAGCCATTTCTGTGCATCAGTCATCCTCAGTTCAAACTGTTGGACTGATCGAGTGAACAAAGCCTTGCACTGTATGCATCTTCTTGGCTAATCAGGGATTCTGACTCCTTTGAGCCGCCTAGTTTCACAGGTCATGATTGAAGAAGCACTTTCAGCAAACAAAATTAGCCAAGTCTGACCACTTTTCGAATTTCAACACAATCAGACAAATTAGGTGCGGTTTGTCAAATTTGATCAAAAAAGTTGGAAGAAATCGATCTTTTCAAATTTACAAATCAAGGCGCTTTAACACTGTCTTCTCATGTATCTACAGATGAAGCAGCAGGCGCAACTTGGGGTTCAGAATCTTGCTCAAGAACACTTCATAATGGTTACAAGGGCTGAGAATCAAAACCACAACTTTTGGGTAGGGAGACAGCCACTCCACCACCTGAGCCATGCCACCCCTTAATCATGAACCACCAATTACAGAGCTGCCAACCAACGGGAAACTCACTTGCAGAACAATTTGTATTAATTTGCATATTTTTTAAATTATATGAAGGACTTAACCATGCCAATCAGTGTTTGCCTTTGGCATTGAAAAGACTATGACTCTTTATTACACAACACAGTGTTTGCCACAAAGACGGTTGCAGTATTGATCTTCAATGTGGTTGAAAGAGTCGCCATTATTTCCGAATCTGATCTCAGACATAGTCCTCGCTCAAATAACGTCTTTAAAACTCCTTATCATGCCGTGATGTCATTTACCGTCCACCTGGCGCTTATTCTGGCTTTTGGTGTGAATTTTCAGAATTTACACAAGATAATACACCAATTATGGGTAGCTGTAATAATTATATGAATCTTCTATTGGAACCACTGAGTGTGGCATTTCAAACAATAATTGTTACATTTGGTTTGAAAATAAATTAAAGTAACACATAAACCCTAATAATTTAGCTTTATTACTATCGCAAGGCTTAGCAATCTCTAATGTATTGCCATGTTAGGTCTGACCACTTCTTCATAAAATTTGAAGTAATTGTCATCGTTATGACCCCAATCAAAGCTTTGGCAGTTGTAATATTATTGCCTGAACCACTACTCCACTCTGGCAACGACTTCCATTCCTTCTTGACAATCTCACAAATGCTGCTCTGTTAAACGCCCTCGACTCCAAAGCGCCTTTAAGACATAAAACTCATCCTAAGAGACTTAGTACTCCATGGTTTACAGATGAAACTCACACACTTAAACAATTATGTAGGAAGCTTGAGCGTAAATGCAAATAAACTTGAGGTCTTCCACCAAGCATGGTACAACAGCCTGCTGAAATACAAAGCAGTGCTTGTGTTAGCTAAATCTAATTATTTCTCTAGAATTCCCAGTCTCAGTAAAAACAACTCCTAAATACTTATTTGATACATATTGTGGCAAAGCTTACGCAAAAGCAGCTGACTTCTGACAGCCCCCACATTCAGCGCACAAATGGTTTTATTTAAATACTTTCAATTTCACAATTATTTACTCAGAAGATTCAACTCATTAGGGAAGAGATTAGAGACACCGTTCCTGGAACCTAGTCAAAACCTATGAATACCGATGTTCATATTATACATAAGGCTTACAACTATATGACACCCTCTCCTATTTTAAATAAAGTATCCCTTGAAAGCACGACACAACTGTTTGGTACGGCAAAACAGACTTGCTTGCACAAACCACTTCCTAGCAAACTCTGACCTTCCACCCAAAAGTAATATATCACTCTCCTCTCGGTCTGTGACGGCTATTATTCGACCACTACTTAAGCGACCAAACCTTGAGCGTCTCAGTAATTACAGGCCGGTTTCAAATCTCTCGTTGAGTGCAAAAAGTCTTGAAAAAGTCATAGCGCAACATCTTATTGATTACATGGTCACCAATAATCGATTTGAACTTTTCAGTCAGGTTCCAGAGCTGACCACACTACTGAGACAACCCTCGCTAAATTGACTAATGATCTTCTTGTAGCTATGGACTCCAACACTTCATCAGTACTTCGTATTATTACTCGATCTTAGTGCAGCTTTTGACATTGTCGATCACAGCATATTATTAGATTGCCTTGAAACGTGCGTTGGTATATTTGTCGCAGCACTATCCCGGTTTAGTTCAGGTAATCTTGGCAATCTGACTTCTGAGTGCATGTGGTGTCCGGCTGGGATGGGTACTTGGACCTACATTGTTCATTATCTACTTGCTTCCACTTGGTGACATTATATGTAAATATAACTTGTTTTCATTGTTATGCAGACGATACCCAATTATATATGTTGTTGGAAATAACAATTCTGTGTAATGTAATGTAATGTAGAGGCGTGCTTGAGATTAAACAATGGATGTCTTTCAATTTCTTACATAACACTGATAAAACCGAGATGGAGATAATTGGCCTTGCTCAATATCGGCACAGATTTAAAGACAGGTAGACAATCTCTCTAGTACATCAGCGACCAAACTCCCTCTTTTCAAAGACACATTATGATTTTTATTATGACGGCAGTGGTGCCCTGCTGTTCAGCCATCTACTTTGTGGGATACGTAGGTTAATAAAACTGTTGGAATGGAGATTGCAGGTGGTGGTAAGCATGGTGAGCAAAGAGCAAAGATAGGGTACAGTTTTGCCAATGAGTGTTTTATAGGTTAACATGAGCCAGTGAATTTGTCTGCATGAGCGAAGAGAAGACCAATTAACAAGGGAGGACGTTGACGGGAGCGCCGCTGAAGGTAGTATGGTGTGTGGTATATGTGGTCGAGCGTGTGGAGGAGAGCTTTTCAAAATGTTGTTGCGGAACATCATTTCTTATGCTAAGACATTTAGCAGAATTTGTTAGTAATGTTGACTGTGATATTTTGTCAAGCTTCTCCATTTTGAATATGGTGTAGATCTGTGAGCTGGAATGAATCTTGTACTGATCTGTAAGAGGCATTGTAAATGTCCCAGACAACTATTTAGATCTTGAGGTGAGCAAGGTCAGTTGGTAAAACTGTTTCTGTACGAGTACCAAGAGAACATTTTTATGGAACGCATCATAAAATTTTAAACACGCTTTAGTCTGGCGTAAGACTTTGCTATTTTTATTTGTCTTTCACAATGTTCACGTTGTTAAATTAGAAAGTCATAAATAATTGCTATGAATTCACTAACAGACATGGCTGACTTCACACTGAACTGAAACAGCAACGATATTCATCAGGAATGAGCCGGCCGGGGCTGCAGTGACCTTTCCAAGTTACACATCAACCCATAGTCTGTCAGGGATTGCAGACGATGGGAGGACCAAGGTGTACATTAGTCAGACATGGGGAAAAAATAAAATACAAGACAGAGGAAAAGTAACGAGCAGGACGACAAAGAACGGAGCAAAACCTGGCCACAGAATAGATAGCAGAAAAGAGTGAATTAGTGACACACAATTCCTAGGGAGGAACAGATTGACTGTGACCAGGTGAAGCTAAATGGACACCCCCACCCATCACCACCCTGCCTCCAAAGCCTTCAAGTTGGAAATCAATTCAAGCCTAAAAGGCACATAGTCTAAACCAGGGGTGTCAAACTCATTTTTATCGCGGGCCGCAACATAGTCATAGTTTCCTTTGGAGAGCCAGTATGAATAATGTTTGAACGTCTACACAACAAACTGATGAATGACTAATTTTGAAATCAGAGACTAGTAAAAGCTGTTCAACTTTTTAAAATGATGAATGGTAATAGAACTTGCTAGCGACGTCTCTATTAGTGAAGACAATTCGTAATTTTAGGATTGACACAAAGTCGATGCAGAATTTGTCTGCCTAAATTACACTACAGGCCAAATTTGGCCTGCAGACCAGAGTTTGACAACCATGGTCTAAAACAAAGTTCCAAAGGGACTGCAACATTGTAAAAAATACTCCTGGATTTCTCTCAAATTTCTAGGAAGTAAAGTATACGTACTATGATTTATGGTTGACAAATGATTCTTGCCAAACACTCCTGTCTTCACCAAACAGTCCCTGCAACCAAGTTACGCATTATGAAAAAGTAGTAATTAGTAAAGTAAGGTATGCAGCAAAACAATAAAACAAGGATCCAGAAATAATCAATAAGGCATACATGACTTCTTATTAACGATGAAGTCAAGTCAAAAATGTTCTCGTAATAATGTGTTTTATGTGCCCCTATTAGTTTAATCATGGCATTCTGATAAAAACACAACATTTAGAGCATACCTATGAATTAAAAGTTACAATGGCAGAACTTCAACATGACCTTAATTCTTGGACAGGTGTTTTTGTGGGAATCTATTTTTTTTCCTCATGATTCACTTACAAACTTCTGTGAAAAATAATTATAATCTTAAGACTTTTTTTTTTACAGCTGGCCCACTTTGGAGTTCTTGGTTCTCCAACAATTTGTTGCGAAAAAGAAAATATGAGCAAGCCCTGCCAACAATTAATGCACTCGTATACACAACAATACACTACTATAGCGCTAAAATGAGAAATTGTGTTCCCACTTAATCGAAATTTTAAATCTATAATAAACGTGTCCCACCAGTGAAGAAGAATGACAGTTGATTATGGCTTCTAGTATTTCTTTCCTACAAGTCTTGTGAAAAAACAATTAATAATTTCTAAGCCAATGTCCTCACTGAGAGACATCAGAGAGTTGAATCGCATCACCGGGTGTCTCCAGTGCACATATTTCTGCCAGTAGAAATAAGCAAGGCTTTCCTAAAGACCTTGAGGCACTTGTGTGTTTAATGAGATGCTCTTAATAAAGGAATCATGAGGCAAAGAAACAGAGCAAGAGAAGTAAGTGTATGATGAGACATTGGGATGAACATTGAAGGAGCACTAACATTGTGTAATCGACTGTCTGGAAACATACCTTTTTCCTTACATGCCAGACATTTTACCTTTTTATTTATTTTTATTTTTTTATTTTTAATGGGAAGCAGTTGGGATGAAAATCTGCAACTCCAAATTGGAGACCGTGATCCTCAGTCAGAAAATGGTGGAATGCCCTCTCTAGGTCAGGGATGAGATCCTGATCATTCTGCGCCAAATGGAGGAGTTCAAGTGTCTTCTTGTTCAAGAGTGTCACTGTTATAGGTATTAATTTATGGAATATCTATAATACATTGGAAAATGTATGAATCTCTAGCTGTTAAAAAAAGGAAGTTTAAAAATAATGCGTTACATAAATCACATAAATATACACGTTTGATTATCAAATATATTATATATAAACAGTCGTATGCAAAGCTTTGGGCACCTCTGACAATTTTCAAAAGATTCCTTTATAAATCATTGGTTGTTCGGATCAGCAATTTCAGTTAAATATATCATATAGCAGACAAAAACAGTGATATTTGAGAAGTGAAATGAAGTTTATAGGATTTACAGAAAGTGTGCAATAATTGCTTGCAGTAGGTCATCGGGAGGTCGAACCTCGGATTTAGGAGGAGCAGTGTGGCTTTCGTCTTGGCCGTGGAACAGTGGACCAGCTCTACACCCTCGGCAGGATCCTCGAGGGTGCATGGGAGTTCGCCCGACCAGTCCACATCTGTTTTGTGGACTTGGAGAAGGCGTTCGACCGTGTCCCTCGGGAGGTTCTGTGGAGGGTGCTTCGGGAGTACGGGGTGCCGAGCCAACTGGTAAGGGCGGTTCGGTCCCTGTATCACCGATGCCAGAGTCTGGTCCGCATTTCCGGCAGTAAGTCGGATTCATTCCCAGTGAGGTTGGACTCCGCCAAGGCTGCCCTTTGTCACCGATTCTGTTCACAATTTTTATGGACAGAATTTCTAGGCACAGCCGAGGCGTTGAGGGGGTCCGGTTTGGGGACCTCAGCATCGCGTCTCTGCTTTTTGCAGATGACGTGGTGCTGTTGGCTTCTTCAGGCCGTGATCTCCAGCTCTCGCTGGAACGGTTTGCAGCCGAATGTGAAGCGGTCGGGATGAGGGTCGGCACCTCCAAATCCGAGTCCATGGTCCTCGATCGGAAAAGGGTGGAATGCCCTCTCCGGATCGGGGATGAGATCCTGCCCCAAGTGGAGGAGTTCAAGTATCTTGGAGTCTTGTTCACGAGTGAGGGGAGGATGGAGCGCGAGATCGACAGGCGGATCGGTGCAGCGTCGGCAGTAATCCGGACCCTGTACCGGTCCGTTGTGGTGAAGAGAGAGCTGAGCCAAAAGGCAAAGCTCTCAATTTACCGGTCGATTTACGCTCCTACCCTCACCTATGGTCACGAGCTATGGGTCGTGACCGAAAGAACGAGATCCCGGATACAAGCGGCCGAAATGAGTTTTCTCTGCAGGATGTCCGGGCTCTCCCTTAGAGATAGGGTGAGAAGCTCGGTCATCCGGGAGAGACTCGGAGTAGAGTCGCTACTCCTCCACGTAGAGAGGAGCCAGATTAGGTGGCTCGGGCATCTTATCAGGATGCCTCCTGGACGCCTCCCTGGGGAGATGTTCCGGGCATGTCCCACCGGTAGGAGACCCCGGGGACGACCTAGGACGCGCTGGAGAGACTATGTCTCTCAGCTGGCCTGGGAACGCCTTGGGATCCCCCGGGATGAGCTAGATGAAGTGGCTGGGGAGAGGGAAGTCTGGGAGTCCCTCCTAAAGCTGCTGCCCCCGCGACCCGACCCCAGATAAGCGGAAGAAGATGGATGGATGGATGGATGGATGGATAATTGCTTGAAGTAGGTAGGTGCATAAATTTGGGCACCCCAACAGAAAAATCCTCCTTTTGCAGAAATAACAGCCTCTAAACGCTTCCTATAGCTTCCAATGAGAGTCTGGATTCTGGTTGAAGGTATTTTGACCATTCTTCTTTACAAAACATCTCCAGTTACAGGTATTTAAGGTGGCCAGTTGCAAGTTGTTCTCCTATTTGCATCTTCTCGGAAGAGTGGCAACATGGGAGCCTCAAAATAACTGAGAAATGACCTGAAAACAAAGATTGTTCAACGTCATAGTTTAGGAGAAGGGAAAAAAAAGCTAGCTCAGAGATTTTAGCTGTCAGTTTGCACTGTGAGGAACATCCTGAGGAAATGGAAGACCACAGGCACAGTTCTAGTTAAGGCCCGGAGTGGCAAGCCAAGAAAAATCTCAAATAAGTAGAGGCGAAGTATAGTGAGAACAGTCAAAGTCAACCCACAGAGCATCTCCAAGACCTACAACGTGATCTCCATGCAGATGGTAACACTGTGCATCATTCACCTATGCTAAAGCACGTTTGGACAAGCCAGTTTCATTTTGAAATAAGGTGCTCTGGACTGATGAAACTAAAATGTAATTATTTGGAAATAACAAGGGGTGGTATGTATGGAGGAAGAAGAACACAGCATTCCATGACAAACACTTGCTACCCACAGTCAAATTTGGTGGTGGTTCCATCATGCTGTGGGGCTGTGTGGCCAGTGCAGGTACTGGCAATCTTGTTAGCGTCATATTTTCTATGTATAATATATCAAAAATAAGGGGATGGGACTAGATGATTGTTTGTACTTCCTCCCTCTCCCTTTAAACATGTATACGTCTCTCTGTAATGTCTATAAGCACTGAAAGCCGGATAATAAATTGATTTCATCAAGGAATCTAGTTTTTGGGCCAGAATGAATTTTTCAGAAATAGAAGGTGAAAAACGTATTTCAGGACACATTGCTGATGTGCACTGTTTACACTGTAATGGCTGTGAACAGAAGCACCGGTTTACAAAAGAGCTACTGTTGAGCAACGAACAAACAAACAACCCACTGTGACGTCTGTTTTAAAGGCTGTTACAAAGTAAAAGAACATTGGGAATGGTCAATATCACATCCTTCCCTAACGGTCCTATCATGTTTGGTTGCTTCACACATGCACAACCTTTTCTCTCACCCTAATTTCCTTGTACTTCTGTCCATCATTCAACATGTGCCTCATGTGTCATCATCATTTTCTTCTGTTGTCATCTTGCTAGCCGTCCATGTCATGATGACATTTCAGCATCTTGAAATACTTGAAATACTTAATTAGATCTCACTTTTTTCAACTATATTCACACTTTCATGGGATTGTATGGGAAATATATGTGTCAGATTTCTTATTACAGAGTAACATTCTGGCGACGCCTAAATAGCTACTTATGTTCATATCAAATATATCGTATAGTCTGAAATTATTCATACCTCTGAATAATTGGTATGAATGATAAATGGTATAAATTATATGAATAATTTCAGGTTAAGCTGTTAGCCTATACATGTTTCAAATAGACTTGATATTGTTACACCCCAAATTATTATTATTATTATTATTATTATTATTATTATTATTACTCAATTATTATTCAATTATTATTCAATTATTATTATTATTATTATTGTGTGAAGGCGATGGCCTTCACACATATGTTATTCTACACCATTCTCTATTATTATTATTATTGTGTGAAGGCGATGGCCTTCACACATATGTTATTCTACACCATTCTCTATTATTATTATTATTATTATTGTGTGAAGGCGATGGCCTTCACACATATGTTATTCTACACCATTCTCTATTATTGTGTGAAGGCGATGGCCTTCACACATATGTTATTCTACACCATTCTCTATTATTATTGTGTGAAGGCGATGGCCTTCACACATATGTTATTCTACACCATTCTCTATTATTATTATTATTGTGTGAAGGCGATGGCCTTCACACATATGTTATTCTACACCATTCTCTATTATTATTATTATTCTTCTATTTTATTCCCGCCACTTTTTTGTCCCGCTTCTTCTTCCACATAATTCATCCGATTCACTCCGTTCCACTTTTGATGTATTCCAAATATTCACGAGATGAGCGCTTCCATTTTTCTCGTTCCGAAAATTTTCCGATTTCGCAAAATTCGCGAATTTACGACAAATTTTTCCCCATTCATTCTCAATGGCAGATTCGACATTTCACATTTACGTCATTCCCCTTTTAAATTCACCTCATTCAGCACATTCAAACCACATTCGGAATGATTCTCGACATTCCCAAAATTCCCAAATTCAAAAATTTCACGTTTTCACGTTAGAAATTCCGACAAAATTTCACGAAATTTCGTTTTTCACCTCTAATTTCTACATTTTTCGACCGATTCAACCCATTCCAACTTCCAACTGTTCATCTTTTGCCTACCTATTCCACAACTTCCCACTTACAAAAAAATTCCAAATTTTCAAATTTGAAATTCAACCAAATTCTTCGTAATTTCATTTTTCTACTCTAATTTCTACATTTTTCAACCGATTCAACCCATTCCAACTTTCAACTGTTCATCTTTTGCCTGCCTATTCCACAACTTCTCACATACCAAATATTCAAAATTTTCAAATTTGAAATTCAACCAAATTCTACAAAATTTTGTTTTTTTACTCTAACTTCTACGTTTTTCAACCGATTCAACCCATTCCAACTTTCAACTGTTCATCTTTTGCCTGCCTATTCCACAACTTCTCACCTACCAAAAACTCCAAATTTTTAAATTTGAAATTCAACCAAATTCTCCAAAATTTCGTTCTTCTACTCTAACTTCTACATTTTTCAACCGATTCAACTCATTCCAACTTTCAACTGTTCAACTTTTGCCAACCTATTCCACAACTTCCCATTTGCCAAAAATTCCAAATTTGAAATTCAACCAAATTTTTCTAAATTTCGTTTTTCTACTCTAATTTCTAAATTTTTCAACCGATTCTACCCATTCCAACTTTCAACTGTTCATCTTTTGCCTACCTATTGCACAACGTCCCACCTACCAAAAATTCCAAATTTGAAATTCAACCAAATTACCCAAAATTTCATTTTTCTACTCTAATTTCTACATTGTTCAACCGATTCAACCCATTCCAACTTTCAACTGTTCATCTTTTGCCTACCTATTCCACAACTTCCCGTTTACCAAAAATTCCAAATTTGAAATTCAACCAAATTTTTCAAAATTTCGTTTTTCTACTCTAATTTCTACATTTTTCAACCAATTCTACCCATTCCAACTTTCAACTGTTCATCTTTTGCCTACCTATTCCACAACTTCCCACTGATCAAAAATTCCAAATTTGAAATTCAACCAAATTCTCCAAATTTTCGTTTTTCTACTCTAATTTCTACATTTTTCAACTTATTCAACTCATTCCAACTTTCAACTGTTCATCTTTTGCCAACCTATTCCACAACTTCCCATTTGCCAAAAATTCCAAATTTGAAATTCAACCAAATTTTTCTAAATTTCGTCTTTCTACTCTAATTTCTACATTTTTCAACCGATTCTACCCATTCCAACTTTCAACTGTTCATCATTTTTCTACCTATTCCACAACTTTCCACTTACCAAAAATTCCAAACTTTCAAATTTGAAATTCAACCAAATTCTCCAAAATTTAGTATTACACTTCTATTTTCTCAAGAAATTCAACTCATTTCAACATCATTCCCCAAGAAGTGATTCAAAGTCTTCGCCTTCACACGCAATTTCTCCAGAAATTGCATTTTCTAGTTATTATTATTATTATATTTTATTCTCCACACTTTTTTGTCCCGCTTCTTCTTCCACATAGTTCATCCGATTCACTCCGTTCCACTTTTGACGTGTTCCAAATATTCACGAGATGAGCGCTTCCATTTTTCTCGTTCCGAAAATTTTCCGATTTCGCAAAATTCGCGAACTTACGACAAATTTTTCCCCATTCATTCTTAATGACAGATTCGACATTTCACATTTACATCATTCCACTTTTTTCTACATTGTTCAACCGATTCAACTCATTCCAACTTTCAACTGTTCATCTTTTGCCTACCTATTCCACAACTTCCCACTTACCAAAAATTCCAAATTTGAAATTCAACCAAATTCTCCAAAATTTCGTTTTTCCACTCTAACTTTTATGTTTTTCAACCGATTCAACCCATTCCAACTTTCAACTGTTCATCTTTTTCTAACTATTCCACAACCTCCAACTTATGAAAAATTCCAAATTTTCAAATTTGGAATTCAACCAAATTCTCAAAATTTTGTTTTTCTACTCTAATTTCTACATTTTTCAACCGATTCAACTCATTCCAACTTTCAACTGTTCATGTTTTGCCTACCTATTCCACAACTTCCCACTTACCAAAAATTCCATATTTGAAATTCAACCAAATTCTCCAACATTTTGTTTTTCTACTCTAATTTCTACATTTTTTAACCGATTCAACTCATTCCAACTTTCAACTGTTCATGTTTTGCCTACCTATTCCACAACTTCCCGTTTACCAAAAATTCCAAATTTGAAATTCAACCAAATTCTCCAAAATTTCGTTTTTCTAATCTAATTTCTACATTGTTCAACCGATTCAACCCATTCCAACTTTCAACTCTTCATCTTTTGCCTACCTATTCCACAACTTCCCACTTACCAAAAATTCCATATTTGAAATTCAACCAAATTCTCCAACATTTTGTTTTTCTACTCTAATTTCTACATTGTTCAACCGATTCAACCCATTCCAACTTTCAACTCTTCATCTTTTGCCTACCTATTCCACAACTTCCGACTTACCAAAAATTCCAAATTTGGAATTCAACCAAATTCTCAAAAATTTTGTTTATCTACTCTAATTTCTACATTTTTTAACCGATTCAACTCATTCCAACTTTCAACTGTTCATGTTTTGCCTACCTATTCCACAACTTCCCGTTTACCAAAAATTCCAAATTTGAAATTCAACCAAATTCTCCAAAATTTCGTTTTTCTAATCTAATTTCTACATTGTTCAACCGATTCAACCCATTCCAACTTTCAACTCTTCATCTTTTGCCTACCTATTCCACAACTTCCCACTTACCAAAAATTCCATATTTGAAATTCAACCAAATTCTCCAACATTTTGTTTTTCTACTCTAATTTCTACATTGTTCAACCGATTCAACCCATTCCAACTTTCAACTCTTCATCTTTGGCCTACCTATTCCACAACTTCCGACTTACCAAAAATTCCAAATTTGAAATTCAACCAAAATCTCCAAAATTTCGTTTTTCTACTGTAATTTCTACATTGTTCAACCGATTCAACCCATTCCAACTTTCAACTCTTCATCTTTTGCCTACCTATTCCACAATTTCCCACTTCCCAAAAATTAAAAATTTGAAATTCAACCAAATTCTCAAACATTTTGTTTTTCTACTCTAATCTTTACATTGTGCAACCGATTCAATCCATTCCAACTTTCAACTTTTCATCTTTTGCTTACCTATTTCACAACTTCCCACTTACCAAAAATTCCAAATTTGAAATTCAACCAAATTCTGCAAAATTTCGTTTTTCGACTCTAATTTGTACATTTTTCAACCGATTCAACCCATTCCAACTTTCAAGTCTTCATCTTTTGCCTACGTATTACACAACTTCCCACTTACCAAAAATCCCAAATTTGAAATTCAACCAAATTCTCCTAAATTTCGTTTTTCTACTCTCATTTCTACATTTCTCTACCGATTCAACCCATTCCAACTTTCAACTCTTCATCTTTTGCTTACCTATTCCACAACTTCCCCTTACAAAAAATTCCAAATTTTGAAATTTGAAATTCAACCAAATTCTCCAAAAATGTGTTTTTCTACTCTAATTTTCACATTGTTCAACCGATTCAACTCATTCCAACTTTCAACTCTTCATCTTTTTCCTACCTATTCCCCAAATTTCCACTTGCCATAAATTCCACATTTTAAGATTTTAAACTCAACCAAATTCTCCAAAATTCTGAAATTCCACCAAATTCTCCAAAATTCCGTTTTTCACCTCTATTTTCTACATTTCTCAAGTAATTCAACTCGTTTCCGCATAATTCGCCAGCATTCCCCAAGAAGTGATTCAAAGTCTTCGCCTTCACACGCAATTTCTCCAGAAATTGCATTTTCTAGTTGTGTGAAGGCGATGGCCTTCACACATATGTTATTCTACACCATTCTCTATTATTATTATTGTGTGAAGGCGATGGCCTTCACACATATGTTATTCTACACCATTCTCTATTATTATTATTATTCTTCTATTTTATTCCCGCCACTTTTTTGTCCCGCTTCTTCTTCCACATAATTCATCCGATTCACTCCGTTCCACTTTTGACGTATTCCAAATATTCACGAGATGAGCGCTTCCATTTTTCTCGTTCCGAAAATTTTCCGATTTCGCAAAATTCGCGAATTTACGACAAATTTTTCCCCATTCATTCTCAATGGCAGATTCGACATTTCACATTTACGTCATTCCCCTTTTAAATTCACCTCATTCAGCACATTCAAACCACATTCGGAATGATTCTCGACATTCCCAAAATTCCCAAATTCAAAAATTTCACGTTTTCACGTTAAAAATTCCGACAAAATTTCACGAAATTTCGTTTTTCACCTCTAATTTCTACATTTTTCGACCGATTCAACCCATTCCAACTTCCAACTGTTCGTCTTTTGCCTACCTATTCCACAACTTCCCACTTACAAAAAAATTCCAAATTTTCAAATTTGAAATTCAACCAAATTCTTCGTAATTTCATTTTTCTACTCTAATTTCTACATTTTTCAACCGATTCAACCCATTCCAACTTTCAACTGTTCATCTTTTGCCTGCCTATTCCACAACTTCTCACATACCAAATATTCAAAATTTTCAAATTTGAAATTCAACCAAATTCTACAAAATTTTGTTTTTTTACTCTGACTTCTACGTTTTTCAACCGATTCAACCCATTCCAACTTTCAACTGTTCATCTTTTGCCTGCCTATTCCACAACTTCTCACCTACCAAAAACTCAATATTTTTAAATTTGAAATTCAACCAAATTCTCCAAAATTTCGTTCTTCTACTCTAACTTCTACATTTTTCAACCGATTCAACTCATTCCAACTTTCAACTGTTCATCTTTTGCCAACCTATTCCACAACTTCCCATTTGCCAAAAATTCCAAATTTGAAATTCAACCAAATTTTTCTAAATTTCGTTTTTCTACTCTAATTTCTACATTTTTCAACCGATTCTACCCATTCCAACTTTCAACTGTTCATCTTTTGCCTACCTATTGCACAACGTCCCACCTACCAAAAATTCCAAATTTGAAATTCAACCAAATTACCCAAAATTTCATTTTTCTACTCTAATTTCTACATTGTTCAACCGATTTAACCCATTCCAACTTTCAACTGTTCATCTTTTGCCTACCTATTCCACAACTTCCCGTTTACCAAAAATTCCAAATTTGAAATTCAACCAAATTTTTCAAAATTTCGTTTTTCTACTCTAATTTCTACATTTTTCAACCAATTCTACCCATTCCAACTTTCAACTGTTCATCTTTTGCCTACCTATTCCACAACTTCCCACTGATCAAAAATTCCAAATTTGAAATTCAACCAAATTCTCCAAATTTTCGTTTTTCGACTCTAATTTCTACATTTTTCAACTTATTCAACTCATTCCAACTTTCAACTGTTCATCTTTTGCCAACCTATTCCACAACTTCCCATTTGCCAAAAATTCCAAATTTGAAATTCAACCAAATTTTTCTAAATTTCGTCTTTCTACTCTAATTTCTACATTTTTCAACCGATTCTACCCATTCCAACTTTCAACTGTTCATCATTTTTCTACCTATTCCACAACTTTCTACTTACCAAAAATTCCAAACTTTCAAATTTGAAATTCAACCAAATTCTCCAAAATTTAGTATTACACTTCTATTTTCTCAAGAAATTCAACTCATTTCAACATCATTCGGCATCATTCCCCAAGAAGTGATTCAAAGTCTTCGCCTTCACACGCAATTTCTCCAGAAATTGCATTTTCTAGTTATTATTATTATTCTTCTATTTTATTCTCCACACTTTTTTGTCCCGCTTCTTCTTCCACATAGTTCATCCGATTCACTCCGTTCCACTTTTGATGTATTCCAAATATTCACGAGATGAGCGCTTCCATTTTTCTCGTTCCGAAAATGTTCCGATTTCGCAAAATTCGCGAATTTACGACAAATTTTTCCCCATTCATTCTCAATGGCAGATTCGACATTTCACATTTACGTCATTCCCCTTTTAAATTCACCTCATTCAGCACATTCAAACCACATTCGGAATGATTCTCGACATTCCCAAAATTCCCAAATTCAAAAATTTCACGTTTTCACGTTAAAAATTCCGACAAAATTTCACGAAATTTCGTTTTTCACCTCTAATTTCTACATTTTTCGACCGATTCAACCCGTTCCAACTTCCAACTGTTCATCTTTTGCCTACCTATTCCACAACTTCCCACTTACAAAAAAATTCCAAATTTTCAAATTTGAAATTCAACCAAATTTTTCGTAATTTCGTTTTTCTACTCTAATTTCTACATTTTTCAACCGATTCAACCCATTCCAACTTTCAACTGTTCATCTTTTGCCTGCCTATTCCACAACTTCTCACCTATCAAAAATTCCAAAATTTCAAATTTGAAATTCAACCAAATTCTCCAAAATTTCGTTTTTCTACTCTAACTTCTACGTTTTTCAACCGATTCAACCCATTCCAACTTTCAACTGTTCATCTTTTGCCTACCTATTCCACACCTTCCCACTTACCAAAATTTCCAAATTTTCAATTTTGAAATTCAACCAAATTCTACAAAATTTGGTTTTTCTACTCTAATTTCTACATTTTTCAACCGATTCAACCCATTCCAACTTTATTCACTTTGGTCACCTCATCCTTACCATATTCACCCCCTTCACCCCCACTTCCACTATGCTTACAAAATTCAACCCTTGACCCCCACTTCCAGTGTGGCGGCCATCTTGGATTGAGCCTGAAGTGCTCCCAATGAACCTAGAATGAACCGGAAGTGGCCCAAATCAAACCGGAAGTGACCTTAGGTAAACAGGAAGTGACCTCAGGTAAACCGGAAGTGACCCCAAATCAAACCGGAAGTGACCTTTTTAAACCGGAAGTGACCTTTTTAAACCGGAAGTGACCCCAAATAAACCGGAAGTGACCTCAGCTGGACCGGAAGTGCCTCTAATCAGACCGGAAGTGACCCAAATGGACCGGAAGTGACCCAAATCAACCCGGAAGTGAACTTATTTCAACATTAACTGCCATAAATAGCTACATTAGGCGCTAACTTTTGCATTTTTTGTCCGATTGAACCCGTTTCAACATTTTAACCCCAAAAGTGAACCTCCTGAAGCTGTTTTTTTACGTTTTGTTCCAAATTTCAAAATATTTTGGCGCAATTGCTTTTTCTTTTAATTCCCATTCATTCTCTATGGGGATTCAACATTTGCTCTCACTTCTACATTTTTTAACCGATTCAACCCGTTCCAACATTCAACTGTTCATCCTTTGCCTGCCTATTCCACAACTTTCCGCTTACCAAAAATTCCAAAAATCAAATTTGAAATTCAACCATATTCTCAAAAATTTAGTATTACACTTCTATTTTCCACATTTCTCAAGAAATTCAACTCATTTCAACATCATTCGGCATCATTCCCCAAGAAGTGATTCAAAGTTTTCGCCTTCACACGCAATTTCTCCAGAAATTGCATTTTCTAGTTGTGTGAAGGCGATGGCCTTCACACATATGTTATTCTACACCATTCTCTATTATTATTATTATTATTATATTTTATTCTCCACACTTTTTTGTCCCGCTTCTTCTTCCACATAATTCATCCGATTCACTCCGTTCCACTTTTGACGTGTTCCAAATATTCACGAGATGAGCGCTTCCATTTTTCTCGTTCCGAAAATTTTCCGATTTCGCAAAATTCGCGAACTTACGACAAATTTTTCCCCATTCATTCTTAATGGCAGATTCGACATTTCACATTTACATCATTCCACTTTTTTCTACATTTTTCAACCGATTCAACTCATTCCAACTTTCAACTGTTCATCTTTTGCCTACCTATTCCACAACTTCCCACTTACCAAAAATTCCAAATTTGAAATTCAACCAAATTCTCCAAAATTTCGTTTTTCCACTCTAACTTTTACGTTTTTCAACCGATTCAACCCATTCCAACTTTCAACTGTTCATCTTTTTCTAACTATTCCACAACTTCCAACTTATGAAAAATTCCAAATTTTCAAATTTGGAATTCAACCAAATTCTCAAAAATTTTGTTTTTCTACTCTAATTTCTACATTTTTCAACCGATTCAACTGATTCCAACTTTCAACTGTTCATGTTTTGCCTACCTATTCCACAACTTCCTGTTTACCAAAATTTCCAAATTTGAAATTCAACCAAATCTTTCTAAATTTCGTTTTTCTACTCTAATTTCTACATTGTTTAACCGATTCAACTCATTCCAACTTTCAACTGTTCATCTTTTGCCTATCTATTCCACAACTTCCCACTTACCAAAAATTCCATATTTGAAATTCAACCAAATTCTCCAACATTTTGTTTTTCTACTCTAATTTCTACATTGTTCAACCGATTCAACCCATTCCAACTTTCAACTCTTCATCTTTTGCCTACCTATTCCACAACTTCCGACTTACCAAAAATTCCAAATTTGAAATTCAACCAAAATCTCCAAAATTTCGTTTTTCTACTCTAATTTCTACATTGTTCAACCGATTCAACCCGTTCCAACTTTCAACTCTTCATCTTTTGCCTACCTATTCCACAACTTCCCACTTACCAAAAATTCAAAATTTGAAATTCAACCAAATTCTCAAACATTTTTTCTTCTCTAATCTTTACATTGTGAAACCGATTCAATCCATTCCAACTTTCAACTTTTCATCTTTTGCTTACCTATTTCACAACTTCCCACTTACAAAAAATTTGGAATTCAACCAAATTCTCCAAAATTTCGTTTTTCTACTCTAACTTCTACGTTTTTCAACCGATTCAACCCATTCCAACTTTCAACTGTTCATCTTTTGCCTACCTATTCCACACCTTCCCACTTACCAAAATTTCCAAATTTTCAATTTTGAAATTCAACCAAATTCTACAAAATTTGGTTTTTCTACTCTAATTTCTACATTTTTCAACCGATTCAACCCATTCCAACTTTATTCACTTTGGTCACCTCATCCTTACCATATTCACCCCCTTCACCCCCACTTCCACTATGCTTACACAATTCAACCCTTGACCCCCACTTCCAGTGTGGCGGCCATCTTGGATTGACCCTGAAGTGCTCCCAATGACCCTAGAATGAACCGGAAGTGCCCCAAATCGAACCGGAAGTGACCTTAGGTAAACAGGAAGTGACCTTAGGTAAACCGGAAGTGACCCCAAATCAAACCGGAAGTGACCTTTTTAAACCGGAAGTGACCTTTTTAAACCGGAAGTGACCCCAAATAAACCGGAAGTGACCTCAGCTAGACCGGAAGTGCCTCTACTCAAACCGGAAGTGACCCAAATAGACCGGAAGTGACCCAAATCAACCCGGAAGTGAACTTATTTCAACATTAACTGCCCTAAATAGCTACATTAGTCGCTAACTTTTGCATTTTTCTTCCGATTGAACCCGTTTCAACATTTTAACCCCAAAAGTGAACCTCCTGAAGCCGTTTTTTGTCCTTTTGTTCCAAATTTCAATATATTTTGGCGCAATTGCTTTTTCTTTTAATTCCCATTCATTCTCTATGGGGATTCAACATTTGCTCTAACTTCTACATTTTTTAACCGTTTCAACCCGTTCCAACTTTCAACTGTTCATCTTTTGCCTACCTATTCCACAACCTCCCACTTACCAAAAATTCCAAAATTCCAAATTGAAATTCAACCAAATTCTCCAAAATTTAGTTTTACACTTCTATTTTCCACATTTCTCAAGAAATTCAACTAATTTCAACATCATTCGGCATCATTCCCCAAGAAGTGAAACAAAGTCTTCGCCTTCACACGCAATTTCTCCAGAAATTGCATTTTCTAGTTATTATTATTCTTCTATTTTATTCCCGCCACTTTTTTGTCCCGCTTCTTCTTCCACATAATTCATCCGATTCACTCCGTTCCACTTTTGACGTATTCCAAATATTCACGAGATGAGCGCTTCCATTTTTCTCGTTCCGAAAATTTTCCGATTTCGCAAAATTCGCGAATTTACGACAAATTTTTCCCCATTCATTCTCAATGGCAGATTCGACATTTCACATTTACGTCATTCCCCTTTTACATTCACCTCATTCAGCACATTCAAACCACATTCGGAATGATTCTCGACATTCCCAAAATTCCCAAATTCAAAAATTTCACGTTTTCTCGTTAAAAATTCCGACAAAATTTCACGAAATTTCGTTTTTCACCTCTAATTTCTACATTTTTCGACCGATTCAACCCGTTCCAACTTCCAACTGTTCATCTTTTGCCTACCTATTCCACAACTTCCCACTTACAAAAAAATTCCAAATTTTCAAATTTGAAATTCAACCAAATTCTTCGTAATTTCGTTTTTCTACTCTAACTTCTACATTTTTCAACCGATTCAACCCATTCCAACTTTCAACTGTTCATCTTTTGCCTGCCTATTCCACAACTTCTCACCTACCAAAAATTCCAAAATTTCAAATTTGAAATTCAACCAAATTCTCCAAAATTTCGTTTTTCTACTCTAACTTCTACGTTTTTCAACCGATTCAACCCATTCCAACTTTCAACTGTTCATCTTTTGCCTACCTATTCCACACCTTCCCACTTACCAAAATTTCCAAATTTTCAATTTTGAAATTCAACCAAATTCTACAAAATTTGGTTTTTCTACTCTAATTTCTACATTTTTCAACCGATTCAACCCATTCCAACTTTATTCACTTTGGTCACCTCATCCTTACCATATTCACCACCTTCACCCCCACTTCCACTATGCTTACAAAATTCAACCCTTGACCCCCACTTCCAGTGTGGCGGCCATCTTGGATTGACCCTGAAGTGCTCCCAATGACCCTAGAATGAACCGGAAGTGCCCCAAATCGAACCGGAAGTGACCTTAGGTAAACAGGAAGTGACCTTAGGTAAACCGGAAGTGACCCCAAATCAAACCGGAAGTGACCTTTTTAAACCGGAAGTGACCTTTTTAAACCGGAAGTGACCCCAAATAAACCGGAAGTGACCTCAGCTAGACCGGAAGTGCCTCTAATCAAACCGGAAGTGACCCAAATAGACCGGAAGTGACCCAAATCAACCCGGAAGTGAACTTATTTCAACATTAACTGCCCTAAATAGCTACATTAGTCACTAACTTTTGCATTTTTTGTCCGATTGAACCCGTTTCAACATTTTAACCCCAAAAGTGAACTTCCTGAAGCTGTTTTTTTTCGTTTTGTTCCAAATTTTAATTATTATTTTTTCTTTTCATTCCCATTCATTCTCTATGGGGATTCAACATTTTCTCTAACTTCTACATTTTTTAAACCAATTCAACCCGTTCCAATATTCAACTGTTCATCTTTTCCCTACCTATTCCACAACCTCCCACTTACCAAAAATTCCAAACTTCAAATTTGAAATTCAACCAAATTCTCCAAAATTTAGTATTACACTTCTATTTTCCACATTTCTCAAGAAATTCAACTCGTTTCAACATCATTCGGCATCATTCCCAAAGAAGTGATTCAAAGTCTTCGCCTTCACACGCAATTTCTCCAGAAATTGCATTTTCTAGTTATTATTATTATTATTATATTTTATTCTCCACACTTTTTTGTCCCGCTTCTTCTTCCACATAATTCATCCGATTCACTCCGTTCCACTTTTGACGTGTTCCAAATATTCACGAGATGAGCGCTTCCATTTTTCTCGTTCCGAAAATTTTCCGATTTCGCAAAATTCGCGAACTTACGACAAATTTTTCCCCATTCATTCTTAATGGCAGATTCGACATTTCACATTTACATCATTCCACTTTTTTCTACATTGTTCAACCGATTCAACTCATTCCAACTTTCAACTGTTCATCTTTTGCCTACCTATTCCACAACTTCCCACTTACCAAAAATTCCAAATTTGAAATTCAACCAAATTCTCCAAAATTTCGTTTTTCCACTCTAACTTTTACGTTTTTCAACCGATTCAACCCATTCCAACTTTCAACTGTTCATCTTTTTCTAACTATTCCACAACTTCCAACTTATGAAAAATTCCAAATTTTCAAATTTGGAATTCAACCAAATTCTCAAAAATTTTGTTTTTCTACTCTAATTTCTACATTTTTCAACCGATTCAACTCATTCCAACTTTCAAATGTTCATGTTTTGCCTACCTATTCCACAACTTCCCACTTACCAAAAATTCCATATTTGAAATTCAACCAAATTCTCCAACATTTTGTTTTTCTACTCTAATTTCTACATTTTTTAACCGATTCAACTCATTCCAACTTTCAACTGTTCATGTTTTGCCTACCTATTCCACAACTTCCCGTTTACCAAAAATTCCAAATTTGAAATTCAACCAAATTCTCCAAAATTTCGTTTTTCTAATCTAATTTCTACATTGTTCAACCGATTCAACCCATTCCAACTTTCAACTCTTCATCTTTTGCCTACCTATTCCACAACTTCCCACTTACCAAAAAATTCCATATTTGAAATTCAACCAAATTCTCCAACATTTTGTTTTTCTACTCTAATTTCTACATTGTTCAACCGATTCAACCCATTCCAACTTTCAACTCTTCAACTTTTGCCTACCTATTCCACAACTTCCGACTTACCAAAAATTCCAAATTTGGAATTCAACCAAATTCTCAAAAATGTTGTTTTTCTACTCTAATTTCTACATTTTTTAACCGATTCAACTCATTCCAACTTTCAACTGTTCATGTTTTGCCTACCTATTCCACAACTTCCCGTTTACCAAAAATTCCAAATTTGAAATTCAACCAAATTCTCCAAAATTTCGTTTTTCTAATCTAATTTCTACATTGTTCAACCGATTCAACCCATTCCAACTTTCAACTCTTCATCTTTTGCCTACCTATTCCACAACTTCCCACTTACCAAAAATTCCATATTTGAAATTCAACCAAATTCTCCAACATTTTGTTTTTCTACTCTAATTTCTACATTGTTCAACCGATTCAACCCATTCCAACTTTCAACTCTTCATCTTTGGCCTACCTATTCCACAACTTCCGACTTACCAAAAATTCCAAATTTGAAATTCAACCAAAATCTCCAAAATTTCGTTTTTCTACTGTAATTTCTACATTGTTCAACCGATTCAACCCATTCCAACTTTCAACTCTTCATCTTTTGCCTACCTATTCCACAATTTCCCACTTACCAAAAATTAAAAATTTGAAATTCAACCAAATTCTCAAACATTTTGTTTTTCTACTCTAATCTTTACATTGTGCAACCGATTCAATCCATTCCAACTTTCAACTTTTCATCTTTTGCTTACCTATTTCACAACTTCCCACTTACCAAAAATTCCAAATTTGAAATTCAACCAAATTCTGCAAAATTTCGTTTTTCGACTCTAATTTGTACATTTTTCAACCGATTCAACCCATTCCAACTTTCAACTCTTCATCTTTTGCCTACGTATTACACAACTTGCCACTTACCAAAAATCCCAAATTTGAAATTCAACCAAATTCTCCAAAATTTCGTTTTTCTACTCTCATTTCTACATTTCTCTACCGATTCAACCCATTCCAACTTTCAACTCTTCATCTTGTGCTTACCTATTCCACAACTTCCCCTTACAAAAAATTCCAAATTTTGAAATTTGAAATTCAACCAAATTCTCCAAAAATGTGTTTTTCTGCTCTAATTTTCACATTGTTCAACCGATTCAACTCATTCCAACTTTCAACTCTTCATCTTTTTCCTACCTATTCCCCAAATTTCCACTTGCCATAAATTCCACATTTTAAGATTTTAAACTCAACCAAATTCTCCAAAATTCTGAAATTCCACCAAATTCTCCAAAATTCCGTTTTTCACCTCTATTTTCTACATTTCTCAAGTAATTCAACTCGTTTCAGCAAAATTCGCCAGCATTCCCCAAGAAGTGATTCAAAGTCTTCGCCTTCACACGCAATTTCTCCAGAAATTGCATTTTCTAGTTATTATTATTATTATTATTATTATATTGGGGAAGCAATAATACATAAAATTCCTCATTCGGTCCAGTTCCATACTTTAGTGTCATAGTAATTTGATATTTTTTCCAATACAAAAAAAAAATTATATATTCTCGGCACAACATCTCTATGTCTCTCAGCCGCAGCTCACAGAGCACAGTTCACAGTTCACTCATAGTACAGAGAAAACCAACGCAGGCATGGGGAGAACATGCAAACTCCACACAAGAAGGTCAAAACTGGAATCAAACCCTGCACCTCTGAAATGTGAGGCAGACCAGTGTTCCACCATGAGTTGGAAATTTTCATTCATTAAGCATTAAAACTTGGACTACAGGACCTTGAGAAAAAAGTACCTGATGCATGATGGCTCCAGCAAATAATAAAAACAAGGGCTATTAACTTTCAATTAGACACAAGATTTGGATCATTCAAACTAAATTCGGCATGTCAATGGATGAAAATAGCTTTCTTGTTTTCTGGCGGATCACCAGTCAATGTCACCAGGCATGAGGCACACTACAGTCTACAGTCAGCTATTAAATGAGTTTATAATTTAGATGACCTTTTGTGTCCTATTTGAAAATAAAGGTATGTGGGCAAAGACTAAACACAGACATGGAAAATGTTCTCGTCAAGATTGTATTTGGACGAAGCGGAAGGAATGCAAGAGTTAGTGTTACATCATCACTCAGGTTGATAGGATGTATGCATGTCATGGTTATGTAGGCTGAAACAAATTTGCATGCATTTTGCTGTAATATCATGCAGGCAAGATTAAAGTCAGACCCAGAATTCCTGATTAGAGAAATGCATTGGTAGTTCTGGATTTGTCTTTATATGGAACAAAATTGCTCATTTAAAAGGTCAGTGGCTTTCCTAATGTTAAACATTTCAAAGAGGACAATTAATGGTGTGTTTCTGGAGGTAGGAGCACTTTTGCATTCCAAGCATTCTTTAACTTTATGGCTCTTGGGAAAGGAAAGAAAAAAGCAATTTTCCAAAATACTGTTGCTCACAATGGAATTTCTCATCCTCCCACCTCAATGTTTGGGATTTGGCCACAGGTCTGCCTTCCTACAAGCTAAAACTTATTCTCACCTCAGCTCACCAAACTGCAGCCTGGCTGACTCATCTCTGGCCTGACCATTAGGTTCCTGCCAACACTCGCTGATTAAATCATAAAGGAGCAGAGAAAAAGCACATGTTAACATACTGGCTTGACTCCACACGCACGTGGCGATGGACCTACAATACGGTAAACAGGGCCTCAGCAAAAATTTAGAAAAGTGTCCTCGTAGAACGTTACAAGAGCAAGAGAGGCTTTGAGCATGACAATGAACTTTAATCCACTTTGGGACACTAGAGGGCAGAGAAGCTCTAAATGATTATTACTTCATATAGATTAAAGTTGAGGGGGGGGGGTGTTACAATTCCTGTTCTAGTTCATCCCACAGGCATTTAGTGGTGGTGAGGTCATTGGGTGCAGTTCTTCACACATAACTCAACCAACTATTCCTTTCGGGACCTTGTTAATCAAATTTAGCAAAATATCTTTTTGTCAACATCTGGCGACAAATATGTTCTAGAAAGATTTTTGTGTAAGAGGAATGGCTGGGAGGAGCAAAAGATGATGACTAAATGTTTTGCTGCACTTGTATTTGTTCTATGCAAGGAATGTTTGTCTGTACGCGTCAGCTTTGTGATTGGCTTGAGTCCACTGTGTAGCGCACCTCTCGCCCTAATATGAAGTGACTCTTGACTATTGATAACTATTGATGATGACTTAATTTGACTCAAATATTTCTGAAGAGAAAAGATTTTCAAAGCAATGCAGGCAGCGTATGACGACATTCCACTGGGGATACAGTAGTGCTCTGACTTGGGACTTTTGGTTAATTATTTTACTACAAAATAATAATAAAGGATAGCTTCAGTCTCTGATGCCCTTTCAGCACTTTATTGAACGGAACAACACAAAAACGCACAAATACTAAATGAAAACACTCATTATCCTTACTGACTCAAGGCTGCGGCGTCACTTTCTAGGCCACACCCCTTAAAGGTACGGATCAACACAAGCATGTACTCAATGCAGTTTGGGACTTTCAGCTTATAGTTTGTTGCTTTAAAATTACGTTATGAATTTGATATTTTACAAAGGTGTACAAAACTTTTGTCTGGTCACAAATTGGAGTGTTAGTGTTTTGGGGCTTAATTACCTTTCTATTAATTTCATCTATTCCCAGAACAAATTCAAGTTGTACCTTTGTGTTTGCATAGTGTCAAGATTATGTGGTGATCGACGTGAGTCATAAAATAGCACTAACTATTGACAATACACTCGTGGCAGAATTTTGACCATTGTGCCAGAACATATTAACCCAACTGTGAGAGACAATAATATTGCTATTTCCCACATATTGATTTTAATCTCTAATCAAAACTCTTTCACTGCTAACTCAACTCCTTTTCATGAGAACAATTTAAACTCATTTTGTTAACACGCCACATTGATAGATACGTTAAGGCAGTTTACAATCAATCTGCTGCCCTCTATATCGTTCACAGCTCCATTTCATTATAAGGTGTGTGCAGCGCACACAGCAATCCTCTAGTCCAACAAAGGAGAGCGAGTGCTGCTCGCTCTAATAAGGCAGGGAGATGAGTCATCAGCTGAGGTGAGGCTTGGATATAAGCAAGTGCAGTGATTGTGGTTGAGATGAAAACCTCTGGAAACTGACGAAACCAAAGTGACTTGCAAATGTCTATTTCCCTTGTTTCATCAGACTCAGCTCTGTAACGGTAAATCGGTCGTCTTCATTCCTCCTCACCCAGTGATTCCTTTTTGTTTAAAGGTATGACATTTCAATTAGATTTTTAAATGAACAATTGAAAAAGGAATCACTGATTACAATGTACCACGGAGGTCATTAAGTGTACAATAAACGACACTGAACCATACCTGAGGTAAATCTACCTGGACTGCATAAAGAAATACCGTATTTTCCGCACTATAAGGCGCACCGGATTATAAGGCGCACCTTCAATGAATGGCCCATTTTAAAACTTTGTCCATATATAAGGCGCACCGGATTATAAGGCGCACCTCCAATGTATGGCCCATTTTAATACTTTGTCCATATATAAGATGTATACATTTGGCCCGCGGGCCGGACTTTGGACACGCCTGCTGTAGCGGCTCAATATAGGTCCATATATAAGGGGCACCTGATTATAAGGCGCACTGTCGGCTTTTGAGAAAACTGGAGGTTTTCAGGTGCGCCTTATAGTGCGGAAAATATGGTAATCCAATTTTATTCCTCTAACACCTTAAGGATGTAAGCCTTTTTCCATATTTATGAATCTGAATGGAGTCACTGCTCCAGTGTGCAACCCCCCCCCCCCCCCCCCACTGTTTTCTGTCATAGGGGGATATCCGCCAAGATTGCAACCAGGCTGGCAAATCTCACTTAACAGTGACGTTGTCTTTTCATGCATCATGCACTAGAAATGTGAAGTATGTAAAGTATTTGGCCAGACAGACATGTTCCAAGTCTACTTCAGTTACAAGAAACGAATGGAATGACAAACAGCATTCAACCTTCCGACGTGAGGCTTTGTGTTTAAAGTAATTTAATAATGCTTTAGTCTAAAGGGGTTGGTGAGTCATAGGTCAGCGGTGAGTAGAAGGTGAGAACATTGGAAAGCCTGAGGCATTCAGGGCCTTAATGAGGCCTCGTGCACCTGTGAAGTTCCAAGCATTAAGACATATTACGTCTGCTCATGTGCTAGCTACAAGGACCTTGTTTTATTCACAGCTCCAAATCTGTAGGCCCAACAATTATGGCTAATGATGCACAGTGGTTATGTTTACGTTGACGATAAGCTTCTAGTTATGACATAAAACAGTTTGAACCCTCTTTTATCCGAAGAATTATTCACCCTCTTCCAAATTGCTGTTCGTTGTAGTTGATTTGACTTGAATATACTGCTGATATACAGTGATCCCTCGCTACTTCGCGTTTCGTTTATCGCGGCTTCACTACATCGCAGATGATTTTTTCCAAATTAAAAAAAAACATTTAAAAGTCAAAATAAAACTTCTAAATTGAGGAAACATGTGTCTAACCTTTAGGACAATGTAGTATTGCTCCAAATGTTCGTTTACATTCCTTTAGAAGTCCGTTTTCGCGTGTCAGCACGATCGCAAATTAGCATTTTTCCGCTAACTCGTTAGCCTGCCCGGTACTTGTTGGTGACCGTACTTTGCAGATTTCACTTATCGCGGGTGGTATTTGGAACCAATTATCCGCGATAAACGAGGGATTACTGTAGTACTTGCATCTTGAAATTTTGCTTCAACGTCAATGAAAAAAAAAACTGGCTGCGCAACGCCTTACACCAAAAGAAAAAAAGTCTGGTAACTTGTATTTCAATTCCAAGGCACTGCTGTGTTGAAAATATGCCATTATTGTTAATTCAACCATTTGGGTGATATGTGTAACACCCAATGCTAGAGTAGAAAGTGCAGTAATAATGACACTTTTGCGTAAAGCATTCATCTTGTCTTCTTTTTTAAAATAGGTTTGAAGTTTATTTGTTCCAGACAAGGTTTCTCTTACCTTGCTGACAATTTCAGGTGTCACTTTAGCCTTCGTCAGAGCTGTTCCACATTCTTGTGTGGCGTGTCTAAAGCAGCTCACCGGGTCGGGAAAAAAATTTAAAATTAAGGCTCCCCGATTCGTTCAAGACTGCCCTCCGTCCCCCCCGCTGTCGTTAGATGACGGTGTCCCAGGCGTGTGGGAGCGTTAAAGCCCCCTCGTCTTAACTGATGATTCTGTCAATCATATTAAAGGCACTGTATCATGGTTTTTTTATGCTTTCCACAGTTAATTGTAGGCATATATCTGATTTCATATTACCTTTGGCACAATAGCACTGACATTTCTTTTGAAATATGAGTTATTTTGGTGGCTATTTCTCGAACCCAAAAGTAAGACACATGGTTCATTAAAACTGTGCTCACACGTTTGTTGGTAGACTTCAGGTGCATTCAACGACCACTTACAAAGTAGGACATCTGAAAAAAAAAAACTCATGTAATGCACCAAATAGCAATGACTAGCACTTGAACTCATGGCAGGGCGTATGGGTAAAGAACCAAAATCAGAACGGCATCAGTTGCAGGGACACTTGCTCTGAGAAACTTGTGTTGCATTTATTAAGTCTGCACGGGCGGTACGGGAGTGGCTACTCACATTGTGACATCACGATGTGACGATCTGTTTGTTTGCTTCAATCAGATGCTTAGAGGGGAGGAATGAGCGGGAATGCTCCAAAACAAGTGACTGGAGGAAAACACCACTTTGGAGATGTTTTTCTTTTGGAGTTAACATTTTAACATGCGTAAAAGCTCCAAAAGTTGATATATGATATGGCTCCTTTAAAATAAATGTGCAAGTTATTTTGCCTCCAGCAAATCATGACTGAAGAGTTATCTGTGAGCTTAGTAAACACTACACAACATCCTATAAACAATTGCCTCATGCTGCTGCTGTCTGGGTTTACCTAACTCTTACCAGTGATCACTTCTTCCCCAAAAAGGTCAAATGTCTCTTACAGATTGAAGATTTACCGAAAGCACTCTGCTGGACTTCTTTATTTGGGTTTGCTAAATTCTCCTTCTGCGCTTTCCTTCAACCATCTGGTGTAAGATATTTATGTTAAACTCATTCACAAAATGTTTCTCAGATGTCAAATATGTAAACTAACATCCACGAGCTGCACTCGGTATTTAGTCCCTCAGCGGATTGGGACGAATTTCAATATTTACATTTTTGTATGTCGTCAAAAATGCAGCAGACTTAACAAAGGATGACTATATGCAGCCCACTCCTGGCTTTGTTGTGTAAACGGAAGCAATGTTTCATTCCTAAAATATCTGGACTTTTATCATTGGGAGTCCCTCCATGGAATGTGAAGTTCTATTTACAGCCTCTATTTTATAACTGTCACTGTGCTCAGTGATAAAGTTGAGGGCCATTTAGCCATACATACAACAACAACAAAAAAATAGTACTGTCGTTGAGTCCTAACATACCCCAGGGTCGTAACGATGTGTCTGCTACATCGATAAGAACTTATTTAGAGAGCCAGCCACACAGACACAATCATTTTATAGGTTATATCGATCGATTAAATCAATACAATTAATGAGGTCATTGTAAATGCACAATTGCTGTTGCCTTTTTATTTTTTGTTCAAGTTGGAACTTTAATTCGTTTTTCTCACGTACACGTCATCTCCAACCAGTGCCGCCGAGATACGTTAAGCACAGAGCCAAGATAGTAATAACAACAAAGGAGAATAGCCGACGGAGACAACGCAATGTTTCCACTCGTGATATCTTATTTGAATTTTTTTGTTCTCCAAAAGACACCCAGATTGATGCGTGAGAGGCAGAAAATGAATACCAAGAAAGATTAGAAGCATAAGAAGACAAAGCAATAATAGCCGCTTATCTGTTCATGACAATGCGGTTAAAAATTCTTCTGCTGGTCATTTTTATTGTGGTTAATGACTTTGGGGATGCACTTTACAAACGTTTAACTCAGGCAGTTGCTTCTCAATTTATGAAGTCTGGCAACAGCACAAGCTTCAGGTCGCTCCTGTTTCTCGTAACAATCACAGTTCGTTGCTCTGTCAGCGTTGGTGTTGACCACACACAAGGACGTTCGATCGTAAATATTGACCTTTTGAACATTTACGATTGTCAGATATATTTAGGTCAATGGTTGGGTTCTGGCAACTGTGCTCTTAAGTCAACAGACGTCTAGGCCAAACATTGGGAGTAATAAAACTGCAGTGTTTGGCATTCCGGGTATCACTGATGAAAGTCCAACGCTTTCGAGTCCTGCTGCTCCTGGCCTTGCTTTATGGATGTGTGCACTACAAGGAGTCATGTCCCAAAAAGTGCCTGTGGAACACAAGTTATGGCGGCAGTTTTGGGGGAGTCAGTGGCCCCTCAGTTCAACTGAGAGCCATTGCACAGGGGACACCGCTCGAGCCTATGCAGCCTGACTGGCCTTGGCTGGATTTTATTGTGACACTTATTTTAGGATAAGGATAAGTAATACTTCTAAAGTCATTTTGTTTGGACTTTCAAAAATTTTACAGGAAAAATATACAGTGCCTCAGATGTTTCTAAAAAAGTCTTGACGTTATGACCAACTACCATGGTTCATCTTACTTTGCTTTCTACAGGAAAGTGTGTGCGCATGCAAACTTGCAAGGAGAAGAAATAATTGTGCATCATCAGAAAGCTGTTGTATGACTATGTGGACAATATGACATTATTAAAAACAAATCAATAGTGAAGCCCTGACTACCGGCGAAGGTGTGTTGAAGTGATACATCTCAACTCAGAGACATCTTTGTGGGAGAAACTGAGTTTAAAGGGATAGTGCACTGATTTAGCTTCTTTATGCAGTAAAAATGTAATATTCTGTCTCGAATGAATTTGGTAGGTTCATTATGGTAGGTTCATTATTTTGAATACCATTAACAACATATTTTGCCATCTCACCTCTCAGTCTGTTCAACGGACCGTTTCAGTTCACTTATGCACTTGGAAGTCTGTCAAACATATGGGGTTTTCGTTTTCGCTTTGTCTCTCGTGTACATGCGTACATTCAGAATATCCATCCATCCATCCATCCATCCATCCATCCATCCATCCATCCATCCATCCATCCATCCATCCATCCATCCATCCATCCATCCAACCGGTTGCCAGCCGATCGCAGGGCACACAGAGACGAACAACCATCCGAGTGCTCAATTGGCCTCCCAAACATGTTTTTGGATGTGGGAGGAAACTGGAGTGCCCAGAAAAAAAACACGCAGGCACGGGGAGAACATGCAAACTCCACACAGGGAGGGTCGGAGGTGGAATCAAACCCGCATCATCCTAACTGAGAGGCAGATGTGCTTGTTTCTGACAGAAATTGAAAATATGCAGCCACTTTGTCTTGCCTGTGTAATCTGCCAATACACTACGTTTTACGTTTGTTTGTTTTTTTTGCATTTACCTTAATTGTTTATCTTAATATTCTATCTATAAGTATTCATAGTAGTATTAATAAAGGAGAGGGAAAAAAACACAACGTTCAGATCGAATGTGAACGTTAACCCAGAAGTGGGTGTCAGTATTGGTCGTATATTTAGTGGATGTGAATGGTAAATTATCAAGCTAATGAGGTTTAAATCTTTATTATTACAAATTATGAAACCTCTCTCTCACTCCGCAACCCATGGCAAAACCAAAACCAATCAAACTCAGATTTAGGATGCCTGCTGATGGCCACTGGATAATATTTTGCAATTGCAATAACTGACTTGGATTCAGTTGGCTACAATGCAGAGTGAGAGTGAAGTAAGTCACGTTCAACTTTTTGGTGTTGTTGCGGGTGTTGTGAAAGCTTGTGCGCAACTGACCGCACGTAAATCCCAATACATGGCCTTGGTGGCTATACGTATCCCAATATTTTACATTACTTTGCAAACATTTTGCATAAAAATAGTCATATGTGCATATTCCCTAATCATATTTTGACTATGTTTGATTGCAAAAGTATTCTACTGTTAGCGGCGCTTCCAGTTTACCAGCCAGTGCAATTACTAGTCAAAATGTGTGCACAGCAGGGACCTATTATTAGGAAACCTTACCAATGAATGTGAAGTGTCGATTCGGACACTTCCATAATCGATACATGTATCGTAAAGAGGCCCCCAACGATATATTCCTGTATCGATTTTTAAAGCATATACTGTTATTGTTGTCACAGTCGATAAAATATTAACTGTCTAACCATATTTACTGTATACACATTAAGCAATATTTTCTTTCATTAGTCACTGCCTAATTATTGTTCCTCAGTAATTCATCAAGTTGTCGGAGATATTTGTTTTCAGCAGAGCGGGAATAAAAAGTCAGTCTGTTAATGTGCCCTCCTACCACTCTAGACTATGACTCATATCTAAGCCTGACTGCGGAGAATTTTATGCGCTGTGAATACTTATCAGGGCAATAATCTGAAACGTGTTTCTTCACTTTAGGCTTTAATGAGTAACTCAGTGGCAATCATGTACATCTTTATGCTTTCATGTACAGTATGCGACTCTGGAAAAAATGTGATTCAGTCCATAGCAACAGAAATGATTCAGATACATGCTGCAAAATTGACGAATAAAGGGTTATATGCAAAAATCTTGGGTGTCTATTCAGAGTTTTGTCTTTAGGGGTAGAATGTATGTTTCATTCAGTGACTGGCTACATCATTGGAAAATAAAGTTAGAACACATTCATATATTACTCCTTGTATGGCATTTGTTTATTGAGAAATATTTGGATGGTTCTAATTTTTTCACCCTACAGTTATTGAGTGCGTTTGAGGCAGGGAGGGGCAAATGTTATCTGACCAACTGAAATAACGGTTGTTTGACGTCAAGACTTTATTTTTAGAAGGCAAATATATGGGTGTGGAAGTGCCTTTTCATGTTAGAATCAAAACACAAACACATAGACCGCAGTAGCATGCGAGTGTGCGTGTGCGATTTTGTCACATGCATTGTCACACGTGTTAATGAAGTAAAGTAGATTTGCTTGCACTCATGAGTGACCTTTCTTTTCAATTTCCTTACAAAGGAATGAATGCTTTTCTGCACCAAATTAAGGCGTGTGTCCTCTACTTTAAGTTGCACAGTGATAGACCATTGGTGCATACATGTATTTAATCTATAAAACTGCAGTGTGGGTTCAGTTTTGACTGCATAATGGATTGAGCAACACGTTCATCATTTCACAATACAATATTTCTCAAAACAGAAATATAAAAAAATATTAAGAAAATGCACAGAAAAACAATTAATGAAATGGATACCATAATCATCCAAATATCTGATATGCAGCATAAACAGCCTGTTTAAAGACGGAAGTTCCGTTTCAGCCACTTCTCAACCATCGCATTCTATTGTAGGATTTTCATTAACGTGAGCCTGGAAAGAGGCTGATGACGAGGTGAGCAGCATGGGAATTATTAGCACTGAAGTGAGACAAAAACTCGAGTGCCCATAAATACAGCAATAGCATCAGTTGTATTTTCACTCATGGGGGTGGCACTTTATCATTAAACCCACAAATCAGACTTTTCAAATTAGCATAGATAAAGCAAACTATTTTGACTCCATTTTTGAGAGCATCACAACTCTATTTGAAAAAATAAATAAATAAAACTTAAGTAATTTTTTTTTTGGTGCACTGTGTAAAGCGTGATTAAAAACATAACTCAATAATGTGCCAATCCTTTTCAACCTCTATCAAATTCAATACTTTGTAAAAGACAAGACAAAATATGAAACGTTTAAATTGGTAAACTGGTTTAATTACAAGTCTTAACTCAGTCTATATGTGAAGCTGATGTTTCAAAAAAAACTGGGACAGGGGTGAGATTACCACTGCGTTACATCACCTTTCCTTCTAACAACTCGTCAATGAACTAGAACTGACACGTAATTTACCACAAAGCCACACTGTTATAACAAGCAGAATCTGTCTTGGAATTATCTTGCTGTAATAAGCAGTGACATTCTTGGACTGCATGTGTCTTTTCAAAACATCTATGTGCTTTTCAGCATTAATGGTGGAATCACAGTGCAAGTGAGCCATGCCATAGGCACTAACCCCACCACCCCTCCCATACCATCACAGATTCTAGCTTTTGAATTTTGCACTGATAATAATCAGGATGATCCTTTTCCTCTTTTTCCCGGAGGACATGACATCCATAATTTCCCTGCCAAAGTTGAAATGTGAATTCAACAGACCAAAGGACACATATCTATTTTATGTCAGTCCATCTAATATGAAATCGGGACCGTAGAAGTACAGTGGAAGCAGCTTGACGATGGAAGTAACAGGTCCATAAGATTCATTGTAACTCAACACCAACACAAACTAAAACTGGACTTAGAAACATATTCATTATACCAACTAGTCCAGTGTACTGTATGTGCTGTGACAAGACCACACAACTTTTTAGTCAGTAGGGGGAGAAAACACTGCATCTCACTCTTGGTCTCAAAGATCTTGGTGTTCTTTCCCTCTCTCACTCACTCTGCCTCCTGACTTTTCCTCCCCCACTGTAGGCAACACCATGAGTCAGAGAGTGGCACATTAAAACCAGTGGCCTGGCCAGCCTCACTCAATCAAAGACACAGTCTCAACTCTGTATGTAAGATGTTGTCTTGTAGTTCTGAAGCAGATTACATGGAATCAAAATCTAAAGAGTCTACATTTCTTGTAAGCACTAGCGAATATTTTTATAAAATAAAATAAAAGCCCTAAAGCTCAAACAATTTTACCATTATGTATGACATAACATGAGATGTCCTCACATATTGTAAGATTTCCCAAAAGGAGCTAACGTTAAGTGTTTAATGCATGTAAGGTGTTTTAAAATTTCACTTTGTATCAATAGTTGACATTATGTTTTTATTTCTTTCTATTTTATTCTATTTCCTATTCCTTATTTTTATCCTCGTGCTAAACCTCAGCTCGATGACTTGGATGAGAAATGTGGGACACCCTAGTCTGGTTGAGGTTTTAAATTTAGACATAATTCACAATGACATTTACACCTATGAGTCATTTACGCTTCCATTAAACTGTAAACTTGTATGCTTTTTGGAATGCGGGAAGATGTAGGACCCAAGAAGGCCGGAATCGAGAGTCCAGCCCTGAGGTACACCAGCAGCACTTTTATGACCTCTCTTTATTCATCATTAAAGTATAGAGGGTGTTTTAAGAGTGCTTCTTTTCATTTTTGTTCGTTAAACAGGTTTTAGATTGGTTAACTTCTTCCATATGATGATGTTAACATGATACGCAAAACATTGCCAGTACAGTTTATAATAGTGGTTTGCAATCCTAGATTTTTGGTAATGCTTCCAACCAGGGCTGTGGACTCGGACTCGGGGACTCGGTCGGACTCGGTCATTTTTGCCGGACTCAGACTCGGACTCGGTGCTGATTTTGACCGAGTCCACCGAGTCCGACAAGAAAAACAATACGTTCAATTTTATTTTCATCATGCTCCTGAGAATGCGCGTAGGAATACTGTCCACAGCCCTCCTTACGATCAATGCGGCCACGTTGAGTTGCACTTAGGCTAATGTTTACATTATGTACCAATGTCAAGGACGATTATTTCACCCAGCTTATATCATTGATGTGTTTCGATAGTTGTGGGGTCGTCACTAATTATTTGTGTTTAGATAAATGTCTGAGCTATAATGGTGTAATTAATGATTAAAAAATATTATCTTACATGTCCTGTGTTTCAGAATGGTTATTTAATTGGGCGAGAGTGTGTGTTTTCAAGCGTTTTGCCTCATGCCAATAGCACTCAGGGCTAAGGGTGGGCTTCAATGACTATTTTTGTAAAGCCATGCATTTAATACCATGTCAAATAATATATTAGAGTGTAGGTTATGTTCCAATGTATCCACTTCTATCGGTTAAATTGTCAACCGTACATTTATGACTACGCCATGAGTGATCTACGTTATGAACTAGCACAACTCCGGTAGGGCAGGGAAAATGTTATCGATCCGACGTCCGATTGGAACGTCGCCTTACTTTTACGTCCGCGCTCTCAGCAAGGGATCCTATATAAGCCGAACCAGCCAGTGTGAAAGCAGTTGCGTTCGTTCTGGTAGATTTTGATCTAAATTAGCCTTGAATAAAGACTAAGCAGTCACATGAATTAACAGAAAAAATGGACAGCCGGACTCGGACTCGGTGGTCAAGAGGCCGGACTCGGACTCGGACTCGGTGCAAAAATCCGACTGAGTCCACAGCCCTGCTTCCAACTAAACACAGGGCTAGTATCGCCAACACTTGGCATTATGCGTGCCTGTTCAGCGCTAAGACAGGAAAGGCGAATCTAGTTAGCTGGTTGTCGCCAAGTTGGAAAAACCGCAGCACTGCATACAAGAAAGTGCGTGGAATCAATTTTTTGGATCTTTATGGATCCGACAATTGAAACCGATCTTGGTGTCCCTTTTATCACTATTTGCACCGATTCGCCCACCAGTTAATAAAGGTTTAATGATGGGATTAATTACTACAAATGTAATTCATTACAATTTTGTTTTGAAAATAAACTAAAACGAATCTGAGTTTGACTGAAGTAACAGACGGACTTAAGTAAGAACGGATCGTAGTCAACTCAACAGGCATACAAAAAGACAGGGCAGAAAGCAAATATCAAATCAGTTTCTTCCATTACATTACTTGTCACTGATTTCTCATCACATCCCTCTGCAACTGTCATGAAAGGTTAATAGTAATGATTAATGATTTAAACATGAGACAAACACATTTGTGGATATAAAAATGTCAGGAACTGTCGTTTGCACATTGTTACATGTGTGTTTATGGTGTCAATGTGGGTTTAGATTGTCCTCCATGTTATAATGATCTTCTCCAAGAAAATGAAATTCTCACCACTCATGTTAGCAGTAAACAGGAAGATAAAATTGGACACAGCCCTGCTAAATTTGGGCAATGGAAAAGTGTTGCCTGGCTCGATGACACTCGATTTGCGCTGTAAACAAACAATTGTGAAAGTAGTGTCCCATCCGGCCTTCTACCAAATAGCGAGGATGCTGACAGGTATTAGTACGGCACACTTTGGTGCCAGAGTACTGTGTGTGTTTGTATTTGTGAGCGATTCAGCAGTGACACTGAAACAAAGCTCACGACTATAATAATAACATGCTTGTAAGAATATTCCAAACAGCCTTGGGAGTTACAAAGGGGCAAAGGGCAAGAGCGTTGTGGGAAAGCTTCAGTCAGAAGCTGTCCAAAAGGGATCACAGTGGACATGCTTGGCAAGTAAATTAATTCAAATATGACACATTGGATGGAGCAGAGTTCAAGATCATCTGTTAACAATAATGTTGTTCTCCACATCACTCTCATTATAGGTTTGACTTCATTGAAATTACAATTAATAGTTTTTTCTTTGAAAACAAAAGAAACTAAATTAATTAAATTAGATACTGTGCTTCCAGTAGTAGTAGTAATAGTAGCCTCATTAGGAGTGGAGCCTAAGCTAGCAATCTTAAGGACACTTTAAATTGTCCCTGGATGTGATTGTGAGTGTGAATGGTTGTTGGTCTACGTGTGCCATGCAACTGGTTAGCGACCAGTTCTGGGTGTACCTCACCTATTACCCGAAGTCGACTGGCATAGGCTCCAGCACGCCCACAATCCTTGTCAGAATAACCAGTTCAGACGATGGACGGGTGAGCAAAGAAGCATTTATTGTCTTTGTTGGACCTACAAAGAAAGAACATGTAAATTCCACATGGGATCTGGGATTCAAACTCTAAACTGTAAAGCTGAGTCACTTTTGATCAATTGTTGTATGTTACAAGATAATAATTGTATTCAAAGATCAAAACTTTGAGTACAAATATACTTTCAACTTGAATATTTTATATTGATCCTGATATTTTACTCATGTAAGTATCTGTTACAATCTATGTCAAAAATAGGAGAAGCACAATATTTTAGGGTGTGGTTCTCAAATGAGCACCAGAGATTGTTGTTTGGTGCTCATTTTTTCCCGACCCACCTACCTCATGGAACCGTTAGACTGACAGCACCCTCAGACAAAGTAGGGCAACCGGCGCGTCCACAGTACCTGCAGCCTTTATGAAATAAAAATAAAAAGTGTAAGGCTGCGCTGTTTTTATTTTGACGTGCAAGCAAGCAAGTCAGCAGCATGTCCGTCATGAAACTTCGAGATATTACAAAAAGACTGAAGTCAACTAACTTGAGAGAAAATGATTCCATCCATTGCATTCACTCAAAGGATGCGTTCATTTGAACAAGTCGTTTGCGAATGACAAAACAAAATTCGAGCCCCATCAAATTATCTGTTTGTTAAACTGAAGTGCAATTTTTAATTTCTGGTCCACATGGGCACCTGTGCACCACCTATGGATACCTAAGTATAATAATTATACTGCATTAATACAAAGAGGGGCGGCTCGGTGGCGCACTGGGTAGCACGTCCGCCTCACAGTTAGGAGGGTGCGGGTTCGATTCCACCTCCGGCCCTCCCTGTGCGGAGTTTGCATGTTCTCCCCGAGCCCGCGTGGGTTTTCTCCGGGCACTCCGGTTTCCTCCCACATCCCAAAAACATGCTTGGCAGGCCGATTGATCACTCCAAATTGTCCCTAGGTGTGAGTGCGAGTGCGAATGGTTGTTTGTCTCTGTGTGCCCTGCGATTGGCTGGCAACCGGTTCAGGGTGTCCCCCGCCTACTGCCCGATGACGGCTGGGATAGGCTCCAGCACGCCCGCGACCCCCGTGGGGACTAAGCGGTTCATAAAATGG